>NC_134484.1:247692913-247879703 GCF_040206685.1 Ascaphus truei | reverse complement strand
GGAACCAAGCTTTTAAAGAACTCCAGTTCTTCGTAGTAGTCATCATGGCTAGCATCAAACCGTATTTATTTTCTTCTATTTGGACCATTTTGCGCTTCAAGTCAGTGTTGGGACACTGCTTTTTAGGTGCAGGTTCCAGCATTGAAACTGAAGCAACTGGCTCTGAGCTCGGGTCATCGTCAACGAAGGACAACTCCACGAAGGTCTCTTCCTGGCTTCCGGGTTCTTCCAAATTTGAAGATGTTTTGGCTGGCAGCATTTGCTCCTTCAGAAAGCTCATCAATTCGAAATATGGCCACGTCGACGGTCCTTCACCGATGCTTGGTCCAGGGTCCCCTGAATGTGGTGGGTTGCACTTCTTCAGCTCCCGCAGTAGCCGTACTGAAGGTGCTTCCACTTCGCCTTTGCAATTGATGCTAAAAAAAAAAAAATGGCATCAATTTTGATATAAAATACAATTATTAAACATGCATTTTTTATTCTATGGATACTATCGCTTGATGACACATGTATACAGGCGTATGGGTATGCTTTTGGCGGAAAAGTCAAATACACATGTATACACATACCTGGGGGGAAAATACATTGTATACCCCCCCCACCACCCCAGGCGTATGGGTATGCTTTTGGCGGTAAAGTCAAATACACATGTATACGCATACCTGGGGGGAAAATACATGTATACAGGCGTATTGGTATGCTTTTGGGGGGTGAAGACAAATACACATGTATACGCATACCTTGGGGGAAAATACATGTATACAGGCTTATGGGTATGCTTTTGGCGGAAAGACAAATACACATGTATACGCATACCTGGGGGGAAAATACATGTATACAGGCGTATGGGTATGCTTTTGGGGGGAAGGCAAATACACATGTATATACATAAAAGGGGGGAGAAATACTTACGTGATGTGTTCAGTAGCTGCGCTATATCTTTCCAGAGCTTATCGTGGACATTTCTGTCATGATAAGTTCTGGAAGTTGGTTCCACAATGGATCTCTGAGGGAGACCTCGTTGATCAAATACTCAATAAGTGCTGGATCCATCACAGAAAACAAGTCAATGCACACAAGTCAGCACCCAAGTCACAGCACACAAGCACACATGCCACAGCACACAAGTCAGCACACAAGTCACAGCACAAATAAAAGCACTAGGCACAAAGAAAAAGAATCACAAAAGTTTTATTTACATGTATCCATTTTTCTGCTTCACTTACCTGTGATTGGTTGTTGGCCGCCCACGTGACTTGCTCAGCGCGGTCTGGAACAGAAATCCCGTCGGACGAAAATGCTGCCTCCACAGCACGCCTGCTGATGCTCGCGTGAGCCCCCTCTAAAGACATCCTCATGGAGGATGCAGGGGCTTCAATAGCGCGGAGCGTCATCACTGCTTAGCGCGGCCTGTCCTTCTATGGACTCAGCCTTATGGTGTCTTACAAGAGACAGTTCAGAGATCACCTTTGCTTCTTTATCTTGGTCTGCAATTGACTAGATTATAAACATGCACTACAGACCTATACAAATACACACTGCAGAGAGGGATTCTGGGAAATGATACAACAACTGTGTGGACACACACAAAAACAAAATATAAAATAAACGTAAAGGGAGGGTGCATACCATTCAATGATGGATACAAAATAAAGGAACAACAGGACAGTCACTCCGATACTCCCAGAAAGTGAATATATATATCATCATTTATGTGAATCACTATCCGTATTTGAAGTGTGTGTGTGTATAAATAAATAAATATATATATATATATATATATATATATATATATATATATATATATATATATATACATATATACATACATATGAGCATACAGTAATATTTCCATTTGCTATTTGCCTTGCTATGGAGGGTTTTTGTCACTTTTTTACTCGCATAACTTCATACATACATATATATATATATATATATATATATATATATAAATATATATATATATGCAGTGGAAGTGTATTGTGTGTGTATTTACCTACACACTCACTCCACATTTCAGTAACATACATATACATCTAAATAATATTCACATATACACATTTGCTATAAATGGAATTATTACAATTTTACAATTATATACACGTGCAATGAATGGAATAAACACTGTAATAAGTTTGAAATCACCTATCCGAGCTGCTATGCATGGCTGATCCCTTTTCTCCAGCTTCCTTGAATGTACTATGAGGAAGATCATGTGATCAGAAAATAACAGGACACTTATGCTAGTGCACATTTAGAGAGAGGGAGGGCAGTGCTGACAAAGGGGTGTGCCAGGGCTTGTGACAGGACATGAAGGGGCAGTGCCTTAGCAAATGCTTGTTAAAATAGAATACAAGAAAATTGGTCTTTCAAAGTTGTTTTTTTAAAAACAGAAAATGCTATAAGTATTTTTTCTTAATGCAGAACTGATTTATTAAAAAAAACACACATGCAGGATATTGACCGAACTGCAGCTTTAAATTGCTTGTTTTTATTTCATTTTCTGATTGATTTAGCATTTTTACTGAATTATTTCTTTTGTTGGCTATTGGTTTTAATTGATGTTTTGGCTAGTGGTTTTATTAATTAATGTATTTGTTGGCTAGGGGTTTAAATTAATTAATTGATTTATTGGCTTGTCCCTTTATGTACTGAATTGCTTGTTTGGCTAGTGGTTTAATTTCTTGAATAGTTTGCTAGACTAGATGTTTATTGAATTGTATTCTTATATTTTGGAATAACATATTTTTTATTATTATGCTGTTTTGGAGATAGATAAATGTTATTGATGTTGCTTACTGTTAGGTTTTTTAGTTCTTTTATTGGAGGGGTGTTTAGGTGCTTGTGTATATCTTTAATTATTGTGTATTGCTGGCCTTCATGCTTTTTTATTAGAGTGACCATTGGCTGCTATAGTGGCTTGTCATGCCCATATTATATGGTATGATGTACCACTATGCCAATCAATGGGTACACGGTGGGTATAGTGGTCCTGGGGTGGGTGGTTTGGCCTCCTGGATGGATAGCGGGGGAGGGTTAACCCATTAATTACTATAGCGGTTATTAACCGCTAAGGTGATTAAGGGGTTAAGGGCCATTAGATTGTATTATTTATAATATTATTTCTGGCAATGGAGGACATGGACATGGAGAATGCTGATGAAGACACCCTTCATGATGGCAGCGGTAAGTATACAGTTTTATTTACTTTATTTATGCTGCCTGGCTAATATTTGATTTTATAATGGGTAAATGAGCTATAATCTTCATATCTGAATAATAGTTATTTTGCCCATTTTATTACTGTATATGTTGGGGGGTTGAAGAGGTGTATTTATGTCAATGTATTGAAAATAAAAAATTGGGCCACAGGGGTGGTACTACAGGCCAGCAGGGACACATGGGGAACACCCATGGGTCCCCAGACACCTGCGGGGACCACCTGATAACACCCAGACACCCGTGGGGACAACCTGAGGGCTCCAAGACATCCATGGTGACCACCTGAGGACCCTGGATACCCGCTGGGACCACCCGAGGGCCCACAGACACCTGCAAAGATTACCTGAGGACCCCTGGATACCCGCAGGGACCTCTAGATGGCGCCCTACACCTGCAGAGACCAGCTGAGGAGCCCCATACTCCTTTAGAGACCATCCGAGGGCCCCCAGACACCCACAGGTACCACATTAGGACCCCAAGACACATGCAGAAACAACCAGTGGGCCTACAGATACCCATGGAGACCACCTGGACACCCATGGACAACCACAGCCTCTGTATCAATCATGTGGGGGTAGAGGAGGTGGGTATTAGTGTTGTTGTGATTTTAATGGTTATTGTGGGTAGAAGCTGTTTTAATATAAATTTTAATACTAGTGTACGTTAGCAGGGGGTCTCTGGAGCAGAACCGCGTTGATTTGATGTCCTGAAACCCAGTGCTTCCTGAGATACAGGCCTCATTATGGGGGGCCGGTATTTCCTATGCATTTAAATATCTCGCGTCACGTGACCGTGGGAATAAAATACTTAGGAGATACCGGCACCCAATAACAGGGCCTGTATCCCGGGAAGCAGGTGGTCCCCAGACCTAAAATCAACACGGTTCTGCACTTGCTCATCTACACTAGTCATAAAATTTATATTAAAAAATTAATTTCAGACGAGATTTGTGCAAGGAGAGGCGGCTCTCTCTTAGCAGCTGTCTCTGCAGCTGAATGAAATCTCCGGGTAAGGCTTTTTCAGAGAGGCGATCTTCACGTCAACGTGTACGTGCCAATTTTGGGAATGTTGCTATCACAGGTTATCGAGGATTTCCGAATACCCTGATAGCAACGCTCAAAAAAGGCGATTTAAATGGCCTGGCGATTTTTTTTAAGAACGCTTATAAGAAAAAGTAGAAAAAGTAGAGTATAGACCCCTAGTGATTCTAACCAGGAGAAGACAATGTACTGAAGTTATATTGCTTGAATCTTCATTTTCTTCCATACAAAAACAGCTTGATGAACTCAGGATTCCAATATCCAAATAATGATTGTCCCTTTAAACACCAGGTAGAAAGGGTAGAGAAGAACCCAGTATAGCACTCAAGTTCACCCTCTAGTGATTAGTGTATGGTTTAAAATAAACTTTATTGATACAACACATATATAAAATAATGGGTGTTAAAATGACGTACTAGAGGTCGTGGGATCGAAATACTGACAGCCATAGGGCTCGCAATCAATATAATAGGTGTCTCCTGTTGTGTATCGATATCACACAGGAAACTAAGTCCTTATAAAAAACCTCAGTGAGGGTGAAAGGTAGGGTTAATTCGACGATGTACTATATTACCAGGTCACAATAGGCAATATATGCATAAATCATAGGTGGTAATGGTGTGACTGGTAGTGACTGGTGTACTGAAACAAATATATTGTGCCAGTAGGTCTCAATATGCAGTCTGGAAAGCCTTCCTCATTGGGTATATATATATGCACGCAGTGTTGTGTGGAGGGGTTCACAATGTAGGCATATAATACCCTATAGTGACCTCTGCAACACTGTCACAATTGGTAATAGTAGGTAACAGTACTTAGAGTGAAAAGGTGGACACCCTCATGTGACCAGCTATGCACACTGATAAACACTGCATGTGAGGAAGTAGAGGCTGTATGTAGTAGTGATATTAGCTTGATAGCAGTATATAACTGATTGCATTAAGTTGAACCTAGGTTCTTTCATTCTATCCTAGCTCGCTCACCACGTATGATATGGCAGGTTTCCTTACAAACAGAATCACCTCCAAAGAAAGACAATTGGAGGCTGACCAACTGTTCTCTCTAAATCAAGCAGATAACATACCGAGTGTTACAGATGACATTAAAACATACTTTCTCAATCTAGAAAAGAAATTTAAGAAAGAAACAAGACTATTTTGGGAAACCACGAGTTTACAAAACTATATAACCAAAGGGTTTATACCACGTGGTCTGAGAATTAATACGTTCCCTGCCTTTGCAGTTGAAGATGAAACATTTATTAAAAAATGGGAACGTATACTCTTTAATTGTTCAACTGAACTAATGACACTGTTAATACAGTATGAATCCACTAAATTAGAAGAAGCAACAGTGGAACTAGATTTAGAGCTTGCACAGACAGGCAAGTGGACTGAAGAACCTGACTACGTGGAGTTAGAATTAAAATTAAAGAAAAACATAGAAAAATTTACAAAAGAAATTAAGGCACGCAAACATACAAAATTCATGCGAGACGCAAATGACTTTAAGACTGGAAACATTTATAAACCACATAAAAATCAAAACAAGGAATACCACGACTCGTCCACAGAATGGGAAAACTCCGATGTGGAGGAAAGTAACACGAATCCCAACAACACTAATATTACCAATCCCCAGGTTCCTTTTTTAGAATCACAACGGGGGAGAGGTGGACGAGGTGGGGGTCCAAGAGGCAGGGGCGAGCAACAAGACGAAGCAAGAGAAAAACTAAGGAACAGAGAAATATGGGGGTACAGGGGGAGAGGGAGGAACTGGCGGAGACGTTATCGTCAGTCATAACAAATAAACAGAGTGAATTACAAGTTATCAACTTAACCAACATCACCCTAACCCCAACACAAGAACAAGTCCTTAGAAAAGGTTTATCATTTACCCCCGCATGCAATTCTGACGTATTCACATGGGTAAAAGATATTAATCTTTTCGGACGAAAGTTAGCTCTCAAAAAATTCCATAAAAGAAGGGAAAATATGACTCTAACCCAGGAATTTATGGAGCTAACTGACGACCAAGATCGAGAATACCTCAAAATGCTGTCATCCTTAGAAGAGGAGATAAATAGAACTCCTGGTCTCGGCCCCTTTACTACACTCAGACCTAAAAGCAAGTTCTCGCCATCACTAAGTGCTGATACTAACATCAATATGTTTCTCAAACTAGTCACCAAAGACTTCCAAAAAATGTCCACAGGAGGGGGTCAGGAAAATCTCACAAAAGATGAAAAAAGTGCACTTAAAGAACTCTCAGAATTAAAAGGGATTATCATCAAGCCCGCGGACAAGGGAGGGAATATTGTAATCTTAGAAGAAGACAAATATGTCTTAGAAAATGTGAGGCTTCTAAAGGATAAAAAATGTTATGTTGCGCTACAACAGGACCCTACTCTGGCTTTCTCTAAGAGCCTGAGGAAAATTCTACAGAAGGGTCTGGATAACAAAGTAATCTCGCCACAAGAATTCAAGTATATGATGGTTGAGAAGCCTAAAATAGCCACATTTTATAGTATTCCTAAGTTACATAAGAATGCTGTTAACCCCCCTGGAAGACCCATCGTCTCCGGTATAGAATCCCTCAATGAACCTGCCAGTACCTATCTGGACCAGGTTTTGAGACCATATGTGACCAATCTCCCTTCCCACACAATAGATACCACAGACATACTAAGGAGAATAGACGGTATACAGACATCCAAAGATACATTTCTGGCATCGCTCGATGTGGAATCTCTGTATACCAGTATCCAACACGATGTGGGAATCAGATCTGTGTCACATTTTCTGAGAACTCGTAGCTCTGAATGCAAAAATCACAATGAATTCATACTGGAGCTCTTGGATTATGTTCTTAAGCACAATTATTTTTTGTTTAAGGGTACCTTCTACCACCAACTCCAGGGTACTGCAATGGGCACCACATGTGCCCCTACGTATGCAAATATCTACCTGGGTTGGTGGGAGGAGATGAAAGTCTTCTCTCAAGAGGTGTTGATACATACACAGCACGTCGAACTATGGTCACGCTATATTGATGACGTGCTGTGTCTGTGGAGTGGGACAGTGGCAGAATTCCAAGCCTTCGTGACGTCACTAAACTATAACGATCACAACTTACGCCTAACAAGTGAAATTAACCAGGATCAGATTACATTCTTGGACCTGGTGATTTTCAAGGATGATCAGGGCGTCTTACAGTCTACAGTCCACACGAAGGCCACAGCCACGAATAACCTGTTGTTATTCACCAGCCATCATCCCAGACCGCAGGTTGAGGGCATTCCAGTGGGACAGTTCCTAAGAGCCAAAAGGAACTGCTCCACAAGTAGTGACTTCGAGAAACAATGTCACATCATGAGCCAGAAGTTTATGGATAGAGGCTACAGTAAGAGCTGCATTAATAGAGCGTATAAACGAGCCAAATATTCAGACCGCAACATGCTACTGTATGGTAAAAAACAAATGGTGAACGAACCAAGTACAGTAAGAATAATTGGCACGTACAGCAGACAGTGGAGAGAGATCAAAAGGATTCTCAATAAACACTGGCACATCCTCTTGGAGGATGATGTGTATAAGTCAGTGCTCACTGATACTCCATCCATTACATACAGGAGATCCAAGAATCTGTCTGACACTCTAGTACACAGCCACTACAAGACTCCAACAACAACAACCTGGCTAAGTAACACCACAAAGGGTACTTTTAAATGCGGGACTTGTAAGGCTTGTAGCTTTATCAACTCACAAAAAACATTCAAAAATGCCACAGGCTCAACCACATATACAATTAGGGACTACTTCAACTGCAAAACAAGTGCTGTTGTTTACCTAGCGACATCTAGTTGCGGTTTGATGTATGTGGGCAAAACCTCCCGCCAACTACGTCGCCGCATCCTGGAACATGCAAGCACTATCAGGAATGAAGTAGATACGCCACTGGCACGACACATCAATTCATCACACCATGGGGACACTACATCAGTGTCCTTTCAGGGGATTGAACATATATCACTCGGTCTCCGAGGAGGCGATATTGACAATGCCCTACTGAGGAAAGAGGCTAGATGGATTTTTACTTTGGGCACGCAGTCACCTCATGGGTTGAATGAGGATTTCAATTACAGTGCATTCTTGTGAGATCCTCTCCATCATGTGCCCTTTCCATCTTCCCGGCCCTCTAACACACCATGGTTAGGATTATCACTTACATATACTCACCTTAGAACCATTCTGTACACCTATATAAATGTATGTACTCACTAAAGTGCCCAGATTTTTAATATACAGTAATCATAAGAGGGCACATTTAGGCTCTACATTTATACAATAACAGAATAAATGTCCAGATCTTAATAATAAAAAGTAATTATAAGAGGGCATACTCTTGCATCACAATAAAACAATCAGTCATTTTGCGTGCATCTGCTTTATTAATGCTTTTTAACTATTACATTTATTTTAGCCATAGGCTACTCCTATCACAGACCCTCTATGTCCATTCAATACCAGGGGCCGTGCTGACAACATTAGATTAAGGAGGAGCCTCCCCTTGAATATATTACCAGCGCTCCATGGCAACCACAGGGTATATAAGGCAGGTCTGTGCAGGGTGCCCTCCCTCCCCGGAAGAAGTTCCCTTGCTAGGAACGAAACGCGCGTTGGGATGACGTCATAGCGACGTCTTGTGTATCACTGCAGTGTCAAACTCACAGGAGTTTGCTTTCGATTTGTAGGATAGCTTTAAACTTTGATGTGGGCCACCTATGTGGATCCCACTAGCTAGGAACTAGGTACGCTAGACCTCCTGCTGGCACTGGATAGCCCAGAGCATATTCACACAGAAGGATTGTCACGGCACTCTCTCCCCCCCCCCCCCTGGCAGCAGCTGCAAAAGCGTAAGTGCAGGTTATCAGCCTGGGGTCCCCTTGTGCCCTGTTGTAACAGGTTGTTCACAGGGTTCACTCACCTGCACCCACCTCTTAGCAGCGCTCCCATTAATCTATTACTACGGGGGTTCCTTCCAGCCTGGGTTTACATTCAGCTATCTGTATATGCAGCAGTGTTATGTGCCCTACTGCAGCTGTATAACACAGTGCTGCATTACCAATGCTCCCAGTGTCCTTATGTATCACAATACTTGTGTAGATTGTGCACCAGTCATTTCCCTGACAGGGTTATACTTTCTGTTCATCTACTGAATTAATTTCATACAAGTATTGTGAGAACCAACAGTTACTCAATTCTACAGTGTGTCTAACTAGATAAGACTTTATCTGGTCATCTAGATTGTTTTCACACCAGAACTGCACAGTACACTATTTAGGTTTTAATATATTTGTTCTGTTTGCTTTCTTCAATTATATTAATAAAAGTTTATTATTTTCATCTAGTAGGGTTGAGTGCATCATATAGGGTTCTTTCCTCTCTCCCCCATACGCCTATGTTTCACCCTGATAGCACCTCCCTAGTAAGTCTATTTAGAGCTGAGCAGGATATTCCCCTCCCCACCCTCCCCCCCCTCTCCTCTCCCCCACTGATTGCAGTATATAACAGCACATATCTACCAAGACTGCAGAAGTACTAAGTGGGGAGCAATAACCCTAACACTAGAGCATGATAGGAGGCTTTAGGTGTCCGTCGGGGCACCAATAGCCTGTGTAACAGCGCGGGCAGGACACCGCATTAACCCGCGATCAGAGACATTAATGCGGAAGTGATTTCAGCCCTGCGCGTGCACGTGTGGAAAACAGCTGACGCACGCGTTTCGCGAGGGGTTTTCTCAAGGCGAAACAGTGATAGTTACCAAAGCACCGTTCACCGTTCACGTCCACAATCTATGAGGCAGCAGCAGGGGCTCCCCTATCACTTTATCCCCTTTAAACACCACCCATATAGACACCACTAGCCTACAACAGGTATATCTTATGTGGTAATCAGAGTGGATAGGAACTGGATGATCACATGAATGAAGTAACAAAATGTAATAAAGTTACTCTTTGATAAAGCGCGGGTTACCACGCGAAACGCGTAAGAGTGTTCTCTTACTGTTTTTTAATGTGCCTTCAATACATTTTTGCACCTAGTTCTTTTGCAGTATTGGTCACATTTTTTCCAGCAGCAGTTGCACCGCCGTTTACCACTTTGCATAAGAACGCTTATAGTATGAGGATGGTAGAATTAAAAGTGTAGTTTGTAAAGAATAGAGACTAGAGAGAATATAAATAGCAAAAGAGGCATGGCAGTTGTGCAAGTTCAGTGTTGAGAGTTGGCTGAGGGCTGGGTACTGAAAATGAAGTTAGCATAAAGGCAATGTGCAAAATGTGAGAAATTCAATATATGAATGGTGGTGCTCTTGAGTGAGGGAGCTGTGTCTTGAGTCTGTAATAGAAAATATCCTCCTTTCCAGCGCAGATCAACTCCAGAATACAGGGCCAGTAGGTGTAAAATTGTCCCCTTCTTTTTCACTTCTGTTGAACACCCTGTTAAACTCCACTTAAAATGGGCCACTTTAAAGATTGGACGTAGCTTGAACCTGCATTACAGTAGATGCTTCCCCAGTCTGTCTCTCAATACAGTAAATAGGCCTAAGAAGTAAGCTAACTCAATTAACTTCTTAACAGAAGAAGAAATAGAAGAATTAACAGAATTTAATTAGCACACGATGTAAAGACAAATGTTATGTTAATTGCAATCAAACAAATCCTCATACCTAAATTAACAGTGGTTTACAGCAGAGAATGTAATTTAGACAGGATTATACACACTGCATACAGTTTGGTTAGAGCAGGTCTCTATTCTATTCTAGGTCAACAGCAGCAGGAGAGAACAAGACATCTGGAGGAACAACCCGCACCTCCTTGTGTCTCCATCCTATACTCAGCTGCTGCCCAACATCCCAGATGAGGAGGAAATTGTGCCTACTATCCAATGTGATTACAATTTTGTAGTAAAAATTATTCAAGGTTCTTGAATACACCAATTGAATGAAATTGAATTGCATACACCAATTGAATGAAAAACAGACACAGCATGTAACAATGATAGCTGTTACCACTCATGGACCCTGGAACACACAGGAACAGCAGGGATGGATGTCTTTGTCCACTTCTGAAGTCTGCAGTCAGATGGACTGCGGGGCCCCCGTCTGCTTAGGGATGTGTTCAGAGAGCATAATAAGCTCGTCTGCAGAGTCCAAGAAATTATGTCCAATGCTCCGTTGGATCAGGAGTCCCAGTAGTTACACTCGAAGCCTCGTGGGACAACATCTGACATCTGACTCGCTGCACCACGCTGAGTGCCGTCGGGCAATGATGACATCACCGTGCCGGCGTCGATATGGAGGAGTTATCAAAAATGATGCTAAACCACCAGAATACTGTCATATAACACACTGGATCACATTCAGGTTGATAAGTGGTATATTGCAACGCATTTCGTAGCGCTAAAAGGCTACTTCACAGCACACCTGTGGCACCAAAGAGACAAAGACCAGAGAGGATTCATGGGAATGCAGTAGGTGACATCCAGCTTTATGTAATTCCAGCTGAAGCTTTGGCAAGATATCTTTGCAAACTGGGGAGGAAAGTCGAATAGATACTGTATGTAAAGCTAATTTTCCAACACCATGTGACTTTTCAGCAATATTTTCAGTGATCCAAATGAGTCAACTATGATGGCTCCAGGGGTAAGAAGGTGATTCCCAACAATTTGAAGGGAGTGGTTTTAGACAAACTGAATAAGTAGTTTAAATACCCTGCAACACAATTCAAGGGCGTGAAAGACACATCAATGCACTTTTGCGGCATCAGAAGACTGTGGGCTGAAGTTATCTGCGTAAAGAAGAATTGATGGATTGAATAAATACATTTATTTTTTCAAAAGTTTTTAATTGAATAAATACAGTTTTAAAAAAAGTTTTAAACAGTGACGGTGTTCATCTCAAATTAGGAGGCGGGCCCGCAGGGCTGAGGTGGGGATGCAAATAAACTGACCACAATCCAGGGACAGAGTTCTGTAAGTGTATCCATAGTCGGTATGGAAGCAGAGGTCAGAGCTGGCGGCAGAAGTGCAAAGTCCAGGAGGCAAGCGGAGATCAGGGCAGGCGGAAGGCAGCGAGGTCGGGATAATGGTCCGGGGTCAGCAACAAGAATTCCAAACAGGCAAGAGGATAAGGCATAACTGCAAAGACTGACAGGAGCTGCAAACACACATAACTTTGCTCGGCGACTCCCTATTGTAACTGCAGCCTTATAAAGCAGGCTGCCAGTACTCAAAATGCCTACAGAGAGCAGAAAGGACAGGAGAGACAGAAAATCTGGACAGTAGTGAAAACCTGGCATGGATCAAGCAGAATCCTTACATAAACACAGTCATTTATTGTAGTCATTGTTTAATTTTTGTTTTCCTCCTTGTTTTGCATGTTTTGAGGATGGATGAGCATCCAGACAATGTGCGCGTAGGAACAATACCAGCAATACTGTAAGGTAATGTATGCAATTCATGCATCTATTTGTTCTCTAGATAACAATTTCACAATTATTTTACATTTGAACCTGTAGAAGAGACAACAAGAAGAAGATCTCGGTTGAAGAAGATTGTATTATTTCAAAAAGTATTTGCATTATTTTAGTAATTGTTTAAACCTTTTTTTCATTCTTACTTAATGCAGAAAAAAAGAGGATGCCCGCTCAGCCACTATAAAGGAATGATCAGTGTGCAAAAGGGTAAAAAAGAACAGGCAATTATAAAGAACCCAGGGCCCTAGCAACACTGCAAAGTGGGAGAGTGGGCATTGGAAAAACAGCCCCCTGTAACATGCACTTGCTGATAAGTATAAGTGTACTGGTTAGTATACCACTGAAGGCAATATACACTGAACCATGTACAGTATAAGGTAATTAGATTATATGTACAAGTAAATCCCTAATAATGAGGATGAGTACCAGTGAATAAAGGTAAAATACATTTAACATGGTCCTATAGACTAATGATAAAATAATGGGACACATTTTAAAACAAGTACCAGACAGAAACACACAGATAAGGTGCAGATAGAGATGCCTAGTGCAGCATCCGTAGGAGAGTCCAATAAACTCCCCCTAATGGTACAACCAATCCACGTCACTGAAGACGGAGCAACAGCTAGTCGGTGCCACTGCTCAAACGTTATAGTGAAGAGGGAAAGTTTATTGTGTCTACACCTACAGTATAAAAGCTGCAAAGTTCCTGATGCTGCATAAATCAATGTCAATGAAACACTGTGAATATTCAGAGGTGGTAAACATTGCACCAATTGTAATGATGCAACCTTGCGTCTTAGACAGTACATGGCACCTCTAGTAGCTGCAGCTGCAGATAATACAACTACAGTACACAGGTTTAATGTAATGAAAGCACAGAGAGCAAACAGAGGTAGTAATTGTTTGCAACAATTAAAGTCTTGTACCTTTGCATTTCAGTGCATATTGAAGTATACTGTGACGCTATCTGTCTTCTATGCATGATCCCGAATAACAGGTGTAATCAGAGGCGGCTAAAAATCAAGGTCTGTTCGCTGGACCTGTAGAATAAACCCTATGGTAAGGAATGATCTTTAATCGGACAGTTAGGGTAGCGTAGGGTTGCCAGGTGTCCGGTATTGAACTGGACTGTCCTGTATTTGGATACTCTGTCCAGTAAAAAATGAGAGGTACTGTAATACTGGGCATGTATGTGTCCAGTATTTTCCTCCCTGGATATAGTGACCTGATGCATCTTTCACCATTGAGTCCAGTATTTTTTGGAGAAGCCATCTGACAAACCTAAGGGTAGGGGAGGCAATGCAGTTAGTACAAGGTAAAAAAGATGTGTGTATAAGGGATCTGTTTGTCACTTAAGATAGCCGCTGCCATGAAGCAATCAGGACCATCTCCCTTCCTGGCAAATATTGCGCTCAGTCGCCAACAGGAAGTGATTTCAAACACACTGAAGCAAGCGAGGCCATCTTGCTTCCTGACTATCCTGCCCCTTTCCCCCTGACAGGAAGTAAGCCTCACTCTGGCTCTCATTGCCAGCAGCTGCCACTGGTCCTAAAATAGCAGGCAGTTGCCACCTGACCTTGCTCGTGCAAAGTGGTACTCTATGCCTTTGATCCTGTTGTCTTGAACCCTGCCTAGACCGGAGTACCTCCTGCCCTGTTCCTGCTCTGTTCTTGCCCTGTTCCTGCTCTGTTCCTGTCTGGTTACTGAGTCCATTCCTGAGTATGTTCCTGAGTCCTGAGTCTTCCCCTTGCCTGTGCATGCACCTTCCCTGGAACTGGACCTGTGTTTCCCCTGCACCCCAGGCTTCAGATCCCGGGCCAAGGTCGGTGTACCTACTCCCTACCTCTGCCCTGCGGGTCCGTACCCTGTCCTGCAGTCAGCAGCGTTATAGTGCTTGGATGATAGTAAACCCAACACTGAATATATCAGCAGATCAGGGAGGACAATCATAGTGCTAATATCTCCAGCAAGAGACCCCTACCAGAAATAATGCCTTACGCTGTCCCTATCACTAAGGATAAACAGTTGTTAGACAGGTGAAGAAAGGTGGTATCCCTGTATATTGTCCCTCACTGTTGAAAAAGGCTTTTGGAGTAAAATGGGTCTGCAAGCAATGAATGTCATTGTTGCAGGCGTATAGCATTAGCCACCATTACAGTAGAGTCACAGTGTGATCCTACAGCTGACAGTGATGACCTCTGCGGGCTTACCCGACGAATGTTTCGCGTAAGTGGTATGCGGCTTTCTCAAGGGTTGGTGCCGCCCCACAGCTACTGAGTTGAAATATCTTCACAAGTATGGGAGAAGTTGCTGTAATTAACTCTGTCATGGGAAGTTCGTAATGCTGACAACCTGTGGGGATGTAAGATAAGTAAAAAATGGGGAGTGGGTGGAAAAAGGGGGCAAAGGGGTGATGGAAAGGGATTTATATGATAAGTAATAATGGGACCCAAAATAAAACAAGTTTAAGACAGCAACACACAGATGAATTGCAGATAGGGATGCCTAGTGCAGCAGCTGTGGTGAAGTCCGATAATCACACCACCTCTACCCCCAACACCCCCCACCCCCCCTCCAACACATACAGCACAGTAATGAGCAAAACCCCTAGAATGCAGATCTGGTTAATAGCTAATTTGTCCATTAAAATCTTCCAAAGGAGAGAGTAAAGCAACTGCATCCAAGAAGTCTAGTGCAAAAGAGAATCCTGAGGACAATAACCCCCAGGGTTCACCTTGATGCCTTAGAGCTCAGCCTCTAACCCTGGCTCCAATCCGACACAAAGCAACCACTTATTTAATTGCCACAAAGAACATCACTTTTCCTGGGACTGTCTGAAGTCAGACACTTCCACCACAGGAGTCATTGCCTTCACCGTGCAATCGGTGGAACAGCGGCCCACCTCCTCCGATAGTGCCCCTGCGCCTAGCCCTGAAAAGAAGCCCCAAACGGATGCCTACAATCGAGTAGGACCTGCGGCCATAGTATGAGTACTTGTGGAGGGTATCTACTCGTCCGCATTGCTGGACACTGGGTCTTCAATGACCAGTTGAGAAACTATTAGAAAGATCCGAAACACAAAGCAGCAACCCTGGGAACACCGTTCAGGCACAAGTGGACTTCCACCTGCGAGAAGACTTTCACAGAGCTTAAGAAGTGTCTTACTGAAGCCCCAGTGTCTGCCTATGCGGATCCGGAGAAACCATACATCCTGCATGTTGACACCAGCTTCAACGGCCTGGGAGCTGTGTTACATCAGAAATACCCGGCCGACCTCCGCCCAGTAGCATATGCTAGTCGCAGCCTGACGGCAAGTGAAAAAAAACACCCAGTTCACAAACTGGAATTTCTAGTTCTCAAGTGGGCTGTGGTAAATAAATTACATGATTATCTCTACGGGGTCTCCACCGAGGTGCAAACTGACAACCCGTTGACATACATTCTGACCTCCGCCAAGTTGGATGCCACTGGCCACAGGTGGTTTCCTGCCCTGTCTAACTATCAGTTTACGCCGAAATACAAGCAATGGCCCTTGAATATCGGAGCCGATGCTCTGTCCAGAAGGCCTGGACTGAGTTCAACATCAGACAATGGCGAGTGGGAGGAAATTCCTGGCCCTGGGATTCAGACAATGTGCTCCACAGCGGCGATAGTGAAGGACAAAGTTTCTTTCTCCGAACTCAGAGTGGTGGACTCATTGGGATGTCAATCAAAGGCACTCCCTGCAGCATATCACCACACAGAAGGCATGTCAATCACCAAAGATACCATAATGAGATGGAAAAAGTTAGTGATACACCAGATGCGAGACCCGAGGGCTAAAGCCAAACACCGAGCCATCCAAGAAAACAACCCCTCCTTAGTGAAGCATGCTCCTGCCGAAACGGTTTCTGTTATCATGAGGGAATGGGACAAATTCCACATAGACCATGGCCTCCTCCACCGAGTTATCCCCTATCACAACCATCCCGATAGGAGACAACGGGCCCTGTCCAGTAGCTTGCAGTACCATGTCCTATGATCTCTGAACGATGATCACGGACACCTGGGAGTGGACAACACATTCAGACTTTTAAGAGATCAGTTCTTCTGGCCCAAGATGCAGGAATCGGTGGAGCGCTATTGCCAGAGGTGTCTGCGGTGCATAAAGCCAAAAACACTACCTACCCGCTGTCATGGGAGACCAGCACTTTTAACACCTGAATACCCAGATTCTTTGATTGAGCAAAGCAAGAGAAAAATAAATTGTAATTTATTTACACAATGAACATACACAGCTTGATTTACAAAATATTACGAAAATACACTTAATGGGATGAGGCAAAACTAAATCTTCATTTCCTAAAATGAACTTTTCAGAAAAATCTGACATCAGAGACATCTGGACATTTCATCTGCTAGGATGTACTTGTATTTAACCCCTCCCTCCCCCCCGCTTAACACCTTACGATGTCGGAACCTTTTTAACTCCGGACTTTTTCAGACATCCTGGGACCATGTCAGCGTGATGTCTTACAAGTCCGGGGCTAAATTATGCATTGCTAACTCACAGGAATTCCCTGCTATGCATCCTTAAAGTATGGTACTTATAATTTAGTGTTTCCGCTGTTCCAGCTGCCTGAATTAAACCCCCTCAAGACTATAATGTTGGCACAATTAAAAGAGGGCAGAGTTTCATTCATCAATTTTTAAGAAACTTTATAGAAATTGCAGCAAAACCTTTTTAATGATTTTACTCCAGCAGCACTCACAGCAAAACTCAGCACTCTAGGACCTTCCTAGCCGAAGTTAGCTATGCACAATGCGCTGTGCTGCAAGCTGCTGCTTTTTAAAACCATTTTCCTTTGTGCGGTTTACAGGGAAACATGGGCACAATAACACATACATTAAAACCATGATATTATTATCACCACAATAAACCTGTTTGGACACACAGACATTTTTAATACAATTACAGAGTTACTGCCATTACTGGGTCGCAGAGCTGGCACTCTATAATTCCCCTATATGGCTCAGGAGCACCCAGCCGGGCATAATACCTTAATTATTTAATTAAATTACATAATTTACTGGCCAGTGTACACCCTCACCGTCACACCTCCCCTCCTCAAAGAGTAGGCGTGGGCACAACCGCCCCATCCGGCGGTTTGACTGGCCGCACAGCTCTTGAGGTTAAAGTGTCAATGGAACTGTCCCTGCTCTAACATAGCTGTGCTCGCTGCCTTTTTTATGTTGTATATTGTATTGTAAAGTCAAACTCTTGCAGAGCTAGACTCCAGCGCAGCAGCTTGGCATTTTTCACGAACACCCATTGTAACCAACTCAGGGGGTTATGGTCTGTGAGTACCGTGAATGAACGACCATATAGATACTGTAGGGCTGCAACTTGCGGAGTGCCCATACAATCACCAGAAACTCTTTTTCAATAGTGGCTTAAGACACTTCCCTTGGCAGCAATGTGCGGCTCAGGTACACCAAAGGATGCTGTCTTCCCTCCTCTCAAAACTTTTTATAGTAGTCTGGTGCAGCTAGAATAGGGGCACTGGCCAATGCGATCTTCAGTGCCTGAAATGCAATTTCACAGGCTGGAGACCAGACAACCAGAACTGAGTCACTTCTGTGTCAAGTCAGTCAGGGGTTTGGCCACTGCATTATATTGTGGGACAAACTTCCTATAATAGCCAGCGGTGCCTAAGAAAACCATAACCTGCTTCTTAGTCTTGTGGATGGGCCACTGCACTATTGCCTCAAGCTTAGCTAGTTCAGGCTTCAGATGCCCTCCACCCACCCTGTGCCCTCCACCCACCCTGTGCCTTAGGTACAATACCTCAGCCATTCCTACCAAACACTTAGTGGGTTTAAAGGTAAACCCTGCTTCCGTAATTCTGGCTAGCACCGCTGCTACATGCACTAGATGTGACTCCCATGAATTACTAAAGACAGCAATATCATCCAGGTACTGTACTGTATGCCCTTGCGTAACTCTGCATCCATTCTAGCAACCTATTGACCAGGCATTGGATAGTAGCCGGGGCATTCTTCATCCCGAATGGCATCACTAAGAACTCCTAGAGACCATTCAGAGTGATGAAAGCTGACTTCTCCCTAGCCTCTTTGGTCAGGGGGATTTGCCAGTACCTTTACTTAAATCCATGCTTGTCAGATATTTTGCCCCCATGAGTTCATCTAGTAACTCATCCATGCGAGGAATGGGATAAGCATCTGAAACCGTCCCTGCATTGAGCTGCCGGTAGTCCACACAGATGCTGGGGGTCCCATCCTTCCTAGTACGAGGACTACCGGACAAGCACAAGGGATCTGAGACAGTACAATTACCCCTAGGGCCAGCATCTCTTCTACCTCCCTCTCTATACTACCGTTCACCTCTGCAGATACCCGGTAGGCATGCTTATGCAGAGGACACAGATCACCCGTGAACACAGTATGATCTGTAATATGTGTTCTGCTTGGCTTGTCCGAGAACAAAACCCTATACTGCTCTAACATAGCCCTAGCCTCTGCTCTCTGCTGCCTACTCAACTGGGACCCTATCTCTACCTGCTCCACTGTACCCCTGCCTAGCCTCCCCTAGGAGGTCCGGCAGAGCATTGCTTTTCGGGTCCCTCATCAGTGGGCTAATATGAGGAGAGAGATCTAGATGCCGGTGAAATTTTAACGCGATCCCGGTTATAACACGGTCTCGGGGTTGTGGACCCCAAAGACCGCTTTATAACAGGGTTCAGCTGTATATACTATAAAAAAATCTTAGTATACTCTCCCCATACCTGTTGGAGATGTATAACTCTTTTATGGAAGGAAACCCGATGCCGCCATCCATGTCAACCGCCAATTTTGCCATTAACCACAAAGAAGGCCGTGACCCTAGCAATGCGGTAGTTATCGCCCAATCTCTTTATTAAATAATGATCTGAAATGATATATAAAAATTCTGGCAAATAGGCTAAACCCTATGCTGCCCAGACTGATCCCTATTGACCAGGTTGGATTTGTGTCTGGGAGTCAAGCTTCAGATAACACTCGGAAAATAATTAATACAGTGGATCATGTTCACCTCACCGTAACCAGGGATATTCTTTTAAGTCTTGACGCAGAGAAGGTGTTTGGCATAATAGATTGGGTATTCTTAGACAAACCATTACAGAAATTTTTAGAATGAGTCCGAGCATTATATCAAACTACGATGGCCCTAGTTAAGTTATCAGGAAATGACCCAGACCCGATTAAAATCAAAAATTGTATGAGACAAGACTGCCCATTATCAAATCTTCTTTTTGACTTAACGATTGAACCTCTAGCTGCTAACATTAGAGCAGATGATAATATATAGGGTATTGTAAATTGTAAAGATAAATTATAAAATGTCTCTATTTGCAGATGATATTATCCTGACCTTAGCAAGTCCCCAGACCTCTCTACCCAATCTTCAAAAAGCCTTAGCAGACTTTGGGAAAATCTCAGGATACAAAATTAATAGTGATAAATCAGAAGCTCTAAAATTGAACCGGCCAGATTTGGAGATTATGATATTAAAAATACATTTTAACTATAGATGGGGTTCTTCCTCACATTAAATATTTGGGAGTAAATGTGACCAGGCACTTCCACTCTTTATATAAGAGCAACTACCCACCCATGCATGAAAAGATCAAAAAGGATCTAGCGAAGTGGGAAGAATACCAGGTGTCGTGGATCAGGAGAATTGTCTCAGTAAAAATGAATATACTCCCAAGGATACTATACTGTATCACTTCAAGACCCTCCCGGTCCAGATTTCGGGATCCGAAATTAAAAACCTACAAAATAGAATATTGCATTTTATATGGCAGGGCAAAAGACCCAGAACAGCTAGATTGGTTTGTTGACTTCAAAGATAAGCGGGGGTATGGGAGTTTCAGATATTTCAAAATACTATGTAGCTGCCCAACAATGGCACGTGGTGATGTGGAATGCTGATCCATCCCAATATGCTAGAACGCCTTCTCTGCTAATGTCCCTATGGGCCCCTGATATGAAAGATATGCAAGCTAAGATGTTTGAGCTGGGTCAGATGAGGTGCACATGGGAGATTTGGATCAAGTCACAACTCACCCCACTTTTCAACAACCCTATTTACCCCCAGGATGCGACTAAAAACAATTTGACCCATTTAAGGCAAAGAATATTAGAGCAATTGTCGATCTATTATATAATGGGAAAATTCTTAGTTTCCAAGAGCTTCGAACACATATGAGGCTCCAGATATGAATATATTTAAATATCTCCAGATTCAACAGTTTCTCCATAAAATGTCACCGAAATTAGAATTCCCCCCTCTCTCAAGTTTCGAGGTTCTGTGTAGAAGAGGTATCTACCAAAAAGGCTTGATTACAAGAATATATGCTGGAATGGAGGAATCGGTAGACTCATCTGACCATGACTATATGCTCAAATGGGTGGCTGATTTAAACATAGAAGTTGACAGAAATGATTGGGAGGATATTTGGAAGTTTGCTGCAAAAACCTCCATATGTACAATTATTAAAGAATCAATTTATAAGATATTATTTTATTGGTACCTCACTCCAAGCTGATTGAAACAAATCTACCCTCTGGTGTCTGATTTGTGTTGGAGGGGCTATGGGCAAAGAGGTGATATGGTGCATATTTGGTGGACATGCCTGGCGATACAGAATTATTGGATCACCGTCCAAACTATTATTAAAGACATAACGGACTTATCCATCCCCTTGGATCCCTTGATTTTTCTCTTGGCTAAGCCAGTTTAAGATACTGGGCATCCTATGAGACGGCTGAAATCATTTATTCTGATGGCGGCAAGATGCACCGTGGCGGCCTCATGGATGAAAATAGCCCCCCCCCCTCAAGACAATCTATTGAGAAAAAAATAAACGAGGTGATGCTGATAGAAAAAAATGGCAGCTTTTCTGACGCATTCTACCGATGAAAACTGAACTAAATTGAACTGAAGAAATAAAACAGCTGAGGAAAAAACTATCAATCTAACGCCTCACAATCACCCATCTTAGTGTGTTCAGTTGCAGCTATGATTTTGATTTGATGTTATTACAAACTACTCACTGATTTCTCAATAACTTTTATTTTACCACAGAATGTATAACTGTGTGCTGTGTTTATCAATGTCTGTGGATGTTGTTTATTTTCTTTTTATCCAATAAAAATTTTGGGGGAAAAAATCAACGGTGAATACTTGCTGAAGAAAGTAATAAGGTGAGCCTCCATATGTTTCTCAACAAGACCAACATTTTGTTCAACAAATGGGTCCATTCTACAAAGATCGTAATAAATGGAATAGAACTAGAAGAACTCAAAGACTATGTCTACCTTGGGCAGAAAGTATGATTAGATGGGAACCTTTCAAATGAAATCAACAGGAGAATGAAGATGGGATGGAGCACATTTGGAAGAAACAAGAACATCTTACAAGAGAACCTTCCACAGATTTTCAAAAGGATAGTGTTTGACCAGTATGTCCTATCTGTGTTCATTTATGGGTGTGATCCTAAATGTAAAGAAAATGCCTAAACTTCAAATAAAGCAAAGAAGTATCGAGAAATGTATTCTGGATATTAGAGAATAGGAAAACGAATGAATGGGTTAAAACAAAACAAAAGTTTGTGACATCATCACAAAGGGGCCAACAGACATATCACAAGAAGAAATGACCATCGTTGGACTCTCATGGTACTCCAAAGATATAAAAATACCAAGATGAAAACCAAACGTAAGATGGGAGAATGAAACCAGAAAATATGTTGGAGCAATTTGAAGAAGAAAGTCTGCCACCAGAGTACTCTTAAGATAATTGGTGATGCCTACATCCAGCTGTGGATCGGGAAAGGCTGAAGATGATGAGATAATGAAACATATATATTTGTATATGCACAGTGTGTCACTCTTTGACAAATTCCCGAACAGGATGAAACGCGTCAGAGTGGATCTGAATTTGTAAATGTTTGTCCATTTTTTCCTTAACATAGCCATTTTTTCAATAGTTGCGTTTGGCTACAGATATTGTTGCAGTGCACTGCTACTTGCCCTTTGGATCTTTTCAGTATTCTCTTCAGCTGGCAGCATGCATATCCGTGGTCATCCACCAGTAATAAGGACGCATCGACTAAGCAATGGAACTTATTCAAGCCGGAATGGCGGTCCCAGCGTGACAGCAGGTACTCTGTTTGGCATTGGGTTGAGGGTTGTGATAGGAGTTAGCCTGATTGTTCGCAGGCAGGATGGTCGGCGATTCCCCTCTGCACCCAATTCATCACCCCTCCCCCTAACCTGCTTAATAGTCTGCTTTGCCTTTGGGATTAAGTCTCAGCACGTTCCTTATCTGTGTGCTTTATTCAGGTCAGAGACCTTTTATTTTATACAAAGGACATTTGTACATTGACTTGCTCTTGAGCACTGGCTGTGGATTCGTATTCCTACATCTTCTTCCCAGGTTTTAAGCCCACCCCTCCCCACTTCCCAAGTCAGCAGGTCCTTTTCATTTTACTGGATATAGATCCAATGTTGGTCTTTCTCCCTCCTAATAGAGGTAAATGAGAATTTTAATCCTAATAGAGGTATATTAGTATTTTATCTGGTAGTGTTAGGACCTGCGTACTGGGTCTGCCCTGTCGTGGCTGGCAGGCTTACAATGCTTTGGCCAAAGGCTTAAACTAATTTACCCTTTTTCAAGAGAATATATAAGTATTTTACTTTGTATTTTTGTCATATTGTATGAAGCATTGGGCTTCTCTGTCGCTTGTTGTATATATACACACACACACACACACACACACACACACACACACACA
The DNA here is from genome assembly GCF_040206685.1 of Ascaphus truei. Classification (NCBI taxonomy): domain Eukaryota; kingdom Metazoa; phylum Chordata; class Amphibia; order Anura; family Ascaphidae; genus Ascaphus; species Ascaphus truei. Next base: position 247,856,061 of record NC_134484.1, on the reverse strand, counting down.
CACACACACACACACACACACACACATACATGTATGAGTGTGTGTGTGTATATATATATAGTCATTGGTATGGAGATTTGCACTCACTTTTGTCTGAAGGTAGATGCTTGTCCCATAATGAAGGTATAGACATGTAGTGACCAGGGAAATCCTGATAACAGAAGACAGAACACCGCAGTAATAATCCAAAAAAAGTGTATTGTGAACACAGGGCCGCCAACGTTTCGGACCTCGTAGAGGGACCATCCTCAGGGCAGTGCACAAGTGACTGATCCAAGCACCCATATATACCACTAACACCATGTATAAAATCACCTGAAACCAATATTAAAATCCAAATTGCAGTCCTAGGTACAGCCTACTTCACATTAAAACCAATAGTAACTACTGATACTGACCTGCACCAAAAGGGTCACAGTATCTTGGACCTGCTGTCTGTGATAATTGCAATGTGTGTATACTGCACTGGCGTCTACACTTGCACGTCCCTAGACATCCCGATCGTGTGTATAGCAACCCATAGGGAGCGCGCATCAGCTACAGTGCTGTGTCGCATGCGCAATTAAGTCAGCTGGCGAACTACAGACCATGATCGAGTCCTCTCCTTGTAATGAGCCGTAGCTGCGCTTCCACACATGGCCCCTAGCAACCCGACGGCGTCCGTGACAATGAGGGAATGTGTGCGCACGCAACCTGTCCCAATCGCAGTGGCAAATGCATACAGTCAGCTGTAGAGTGAATAGGCATAGCGCCCCTACTGGCGCAACACCTGACAATCCAAATGTATACCTAACAGCCTGTATAGGGCGCGCGTCAGCTACAGTACTATGACTGCTAGTCAATGCTCATGAGCGTGTGAAGTGGTATACACATGTAACAAAATCGCTATGTTGAACATGCATGTGTGTCCTAGATGTGCTGACCTACATACCAAATAACAATAATGCTGAACAGATGCTGGATTTAAGGAACTGTTCTGTATGTATCAGTAAGATAGCCTAGATGATAATACCGCACATTATAGGCACCTTGACACCAAGTAATGAACACGTACACACCACAGTGCATATCAATATAAAAAGACACTAAAGAAAGCCTGACCTAGGACACCAAGTGAAAAAAACATCAAAGTGCAAATACGTGAACAGCATAAAACATACGGGGGAAGGGAACATGGAAAGAACCCGACAATGCAGTAAAAAATACAAAAATGCAATAAAAAATATTACAAAAAAAGGAATATTACAAAAAGCAACCCAGCATTAAGTCCTCATTTAGTCCGAGTGGTGACATAGTCCTGAGTTCAAAAATCAATCTAGCCTCCTGTTGTAGAAGTAGTTTGTTCCTATCCCCTCCTCGTGGCGGTGGCTGTACTTGGAGGATAGGCATACAGCGAAAAGTGGCCAGGGAATGCCTCATTTTTTTAAAGTGTCTAGCAACCGGCAAGTACTTAAGCTCAGTGTTGTCATCAGTACTATTCAGTGCCTTTCTGATGGTGGAGCGATGGATCGCAATCCTTTCTTTTAACATGCGTGAGGTTTATTCCACATAGTGGAGACCGCAAGGGCATTTTATCATGTATACAACAAAACAAGATTCACAGTTAAGGTAATGTTTGATTTTGATTTGAGCCCCATTTTGACACAGACAGAGCTCAGTGCACATCCAGTGAAACTTATACACGTACAGTGCCTAAATATATATGTATAGATACTGGATGTGCACTGAGCTCTGTCAGTTTTTTATGTTCTGTCTCTGTTTTTAAATTATATTGCCATGCTCAGTAGCACTCCTCTGTGACACTTATATGCTTATATATATGTTGTGGTTATTTTGGGGGTTCAATATGAGCTTGTAGTTGTCCTGTATGATATCAGATATACCCTTGGTTGAAATCTAATTTTCTGTTCACACCTGCAAGCTTTTATGCCAAAAATATTTTGCAATATTTAGGCACTGTACCGTGTATAAATTTACTAAACAAATATACAAATTGAAGAAAATACAGTATTGTTGTTTTTTGTTTATAAGTCCGAAAAATATGTCTTCTGTATGCACGTAAAAAAATGTTTGTGATTTTCAATGACTTTCAAAAACCAGGTGTCATTTTTTTAAAAAGAATATTGTAGAAAATAATGAAAAAACATGCTATGTATAATGTTCCATGCATTATGTTGGGTCCTGCTTCAACCTCCCCTCAGAAATTACGGGAAAATCAAAGCACCAACAAAAACAGGCTGTATTTTTGCACGTGCTATACACCTCTTTACTTAATCGGACATTTCCCCGGAGTCATCAAAGCGCGATATGCTATATCACACCCGAATAGGCGCTATTAGCCATTGACTTTATGGCAGATATCGGCAATCCGGTAACGACACTGCAGAGGGCGCTTTGATTACTCCGGGCATTGAGTACGTCTGATTACTTGTTTATAAAACAAAATTATGTATCCTGTACGTGCATTTTCTCTATTATAGCCTTCTTTTTCTTGATTCACTTATGATTATAAAAGAAACATGAACATTAAAAAAAAATACATCTGAAGCAAAATATGGCTAATTATATTTGTATAAAAATTGTTTATTCCACAATAATACATGTTCTCAAGGTTAAGATTAGGTAATATGTTAATGAATATCCTCTATCAGAGAACTTCAGAACAGATTGGTTGATTTATTACTTTTTTCATACTTTATATTTGACACGTTTTTCTCAAACAGTGGGGATGGGGATGGGGTGCAGAAAAAAAAGGGATAGGTAGTGGGCGGTACATTGGTACAAATAATACATTACAATTATTACATTCAGTTATACAATTTACTAGAAAATACTCAGTTCATTTAATGTATTGAGATAGACCAAGTTAATTTTAATTTTACATATCAATGGCAAAGCACATATTTATTTGCAGTTATAGATAATTTGGAACAGGTGGTAGTTGAAGTGGCCAAGATTTCAGCAAAACAATTGTATGTTCCCGAGAGACAGCTACAGCTGTAGGGGCCTTTATTATAAAATGTACCCGGGTACATTTGCATGATCCCGCATAGTGGACCCGAGATGTTCAGTGGCAGACTAACGAGATGCACCAGAGTAACACCGCAGGGGTCCCTGCTGTGTGAATGCTACCGTAGTCTGCTTTTCTGTAATAGACACGCAGTTAGAGGCTGAATCAGCCACTCTAACTGCGCGCCTCTCACAGGCGATGGTGGGGGTTTTATTAAAATTCTAACATTACACTTATGTAGCAGTGGGTCTCCGGAGCTGAACCGCATTGATTTCAGGTCTGTGGACCCCCTACTTCCCGAGATACAGGCCCGTTATGGGGTGCTGGTATCCCCATGTTAAAATCCTGTGGGTCACGTGACCGTGGGATCTAAACAAAGCAGAGGGATACCGGCACCCCATAATGGGGCCCATATCTCGGGAAGTAAGGGGTCCCCGAGGCTGAAATCAACTTTGTTCATCTCAGAAGACCCCCTGCTTCCGCACACTAGTATCAAACACCCCCCCTCCAAATAAAAAAAGCATTACCTTAGCGGGTTGCTGCTAAAGTAATGAAGCTGCTTACATTTTATTTTTATTCATAGTGTGAGTGAGCAGGGGGTCTCCGGAGCAGAACAAAGTTGATTTCAGCCTCGGGACGCCCTACTTCCTGAGATACAGACCCCATTATGGGGTGCCGGTATCCACGCCATGTTAAAATCCATTTGGGATGTACTGTAAACAATGCAGAGGGATACCGGCACCCATACCGGGGCCTGTATCTTAGGAATTAGAGGGTCCCCGAGGCTGAAAAAAAAACTTTGTTCAGCTCAGGAGACCCCTGCTCACACACACAAAAAATAAAAATGTAAGCAGCTTCATTACCTTAGCGGCCATTCAATGGCCGCTAAGGCAATGAAGGGGTTAAGGCACAGTACTGTAGCAGATTACATTACAATATGTACAGTACTGTACTACCCACCCACTAATATACAAACCACCCACCCCCTGTGTCCCCCCCATAAAACCATGATTTATTATTTTACATACAGGGTTAATACCCAGGCCGACGGGAGTCCCCGGTGGTCCCGGCGGGGTCCGCAGGCCCCACAGTGCACAGTACCCCAGGGTCTGGAGGCCTCTGGGTGGTCCCCGCCAGGTGCTGTGGGCCTGGAGGTGGTCCCCGCAGGTCACCGTGGGCACCAAATGGGGTCCATGGGTGGGCCTGAGGGTGTCTGGGGGTCCACAGGTCAGTCCCACAGGTGTCTGAGGCCATCGGGTGGTTCCCACAGGGTTCTGGGGGCCCTCGGGTGGTCCCTGTGTGTGCGCGGGGCCCCCACAGCTGTGGGGCCCCCGGCTCTTCCCTGCAGGTGTCCCCAGTGGGCCCGCATGCGGGACCCGTGGGCATCCGTGGGTCCTCAGGTGGTCTCCAGAGGTCCCCGCAGACCTAAGGTACCAACCCTGTATGTAAAAAAAATAAACATGTCATACGTTTAAATAAATCAATTAAAAACGAAAATCAATTGCCAACATTTTATTTCACTCAAGCAGAAAAATACCAAACAATGACAGCCACATAACAAACTAACATTGCAAAAACAGCAGCATTAAAAAGCCAGAAATGCCCCCCAAATATTGTCCTAATATTATTGATTTGTACTCTAAAGTAGTACAGATTAATATATTATCAGTCAATGAGCAAAAATAAAAAAATTAAATAACACATCCAATGTAAAAACCTGTAAAAAAAGACATTCAATGTGGGGATCGTGTTAAACAACTTGATAAGAGAGAGATGCATTGGATTTTTATGTACTAGGACTCCCTTAGGTCTCAATGTAGACTGGGACACCAATAATTTTTTATATTTTTTTATATAATTAATACAAGAACCCATAATTACATTTTTTATTATTATTTTTCTTACACATCTTCCCCCCCCCCCCGCCCTTCACTTATTCTTTGAAGTGGTGTGGTGACCTTTTGGCTTTTTTGCTTTTTTCCTCTGATTGCATCAACAGCACAATGCACACCAGGGATGGCACCCAGCAAGTGAAGACTCCTTACAATAGACTACTTGCTTATTTCATCAATTTGAATTGTCTTGGTAATAGGAGGTTGTCCTTGGACATTGGGCACTTATTTGCAACATTGGATATCTTGATTGGGACTTCTACACCTCCACAAGATATACATAATCTAGAATGGACTTCATACTAAGACTTGCTTATGGTGCCTCCTGCAACATTATTATTATCTTTTATTGAAAGGAGCTTTGGATTCATATTTAGTCTGTTTTGTCTCCTTTATTAATGCATGCCACATCCTTTGAGCCCCATCTCCTCCCTTTTGGGAGATCCTATTGTTCATGTTCTATATCTCATGGGTAAGCTCAGGTGTGGGTTAAAAGCACTTTCAAACTTCATTTCAGTGGAGAGGGTGATTTTTTATTTTTTTATGTAATATTTTTATATTTGTTCATTAATATGCATTTTTGATGAAGATATAATTATTACCACACGATTTGTTTTGGCTATTAAATTGAGGTACTTGAATCGGACCAAGACCTTATAAGGGACACTGTTTGCAAAAAAACAATTATGCATATAATTGCTCTGACCATTCTGCAAGAAATAGAAAAGCTCAACAAGTTTTTTTTATGTGTATTAGATGATGAATATGAGGATCTCTCAGATCTTAAAGTATACTTTTCCAATTTGGATAAATTGCTATCCCACAATATCAGAACATGGTGGGATATAATCTCATGAGAGAACTATGTGAAAGCTAAAAGAATACCCATGGGCTTACGCTTACAAAAAACACCTACATTTGGGTTTCAGGATTTAGATTTTGAGAACCAATGGATCAAAATTCTTGATGACTGCTCATTCAGGTTAATAGATCGTATTCTTAGTTTTAAGAAAAAAGAAAAACTGAAAGCAGAACAGGATATAAAACAGCTTCAAATGAAAATGGAATCATTTATTCAGATGGACGGTTGTGATGACCTAGATAAAAATTTGGCTTCTAATATAATCAAGATGGAAAAAGAAATTATTCTTATAAAACAAGGAAAATTTGAATGGGACAAATTAGATTATAAGAGGAAACAAGTACTCTATACACGTGGCAGAGACCAACTAATATTAGAAGACCAAATTATTCCACACCCTCTAAATCTAATAAATCTCCCAAATCAGGAAATCTATCCTTAAAAAGAACTATTCTTTCACTGATTCCACAAGTGCAGATTCAGATATCTCTGATGTTGACTCTTTACCCCACACAGTCTCTTTTCATAGTCTTGAAGGTGAAGAGATTACAGATCAAAGTCGTAACCATGGACAAAGAATCTTCTGGGGACGTACACCTTCTGATGCCAGAGAAGGAAAAAGTACAGGTACACAATGAAACACTGTCTCAAAAAACGTAAAAGGGCAAGGCGGGGGGGAAGGAGGAAAACAAAATTATCAGAGACACCCCAAAAAGTGGAAAAAGAACGGGTAAACGACTTGCAGGGAGTCATTAACATCTCAAACGAGACCCTAACACAATCTGAAATCTCTTTACTGAGTAAGGGATTAAAATTTGCTCCTAGCATGAACTTTAAAGTCTTTGATGCTGTTATAGACCTGCATAAATTTGAACGGCAAATCTGCCTGAAAAAGTTCTTTGGTAATCAATCAGCCCAAACAGAATTGTATACTGATATAGATGACAACATTCAACATTGTGACCTGGAGGAGGGAAACTGGGATTTTAAAGATCTTTGTAGGCTCCAGGACTTAAACGGAGGTGATACAGAAAATGTAAACACAAACCCAAAGATATATTAATAAATGATAAATACAGAAAATAATAAATATCACCAAGATGAGATGCCGCGGGTGTGAGGAATTTCTCAATCCCTCATGGGAACATCTGGAGGAGTACACGGAGCGCAAGAACTCCTCTGACGGGTGGAAATTGTATTTCACAGGAAATCAGTTCACAATGTATGCAGCAAAGAAAGAAAAAAAAAATAGTGCAACACAGTTTAAATAAACAAACAAAACTAGAGCAAGGAACTCCAGTCCACTCACATGCTCCAGGATAAAAAACAGCAGTTTAACCACTCTGGGTTCAGGAATGGAGCAGCTCTGCTCGGCTCTGCTTAGCTCTGCTGGATAGAGTTCTCCTCGTATCTCTTACTTCCGCACTCAGGCGACGTCTGACGTCACGGACCTTCTCCTTCAGTCCTCCACTGGTAAGGGAGGAATTGCCCGGCTCCGTAATTCGTGTCAGCGCGAGATTTGAGGCTTTCAGCAGGGAGACACACAGGAACCAGCTGTCGGAAGGCGAGTGATCCAAAAACGTTGCCACACAAGGGGCAGTTTCTCAGAGCTAGAAGGAACTGTACCAAAAAGGAAGATTTTATTTCCCAATCTCATGATATCCACGAAAGATTTTTTGGCAAGGGAATATGACATAACTCACCTTGGTAAGGCTTTAGAGGAAGTGACATTTACTGATAGAGTCAGTACACTGACGAGGAGGAGGGATCGAGTTGGAGAAGATCTCCCTCTTTGCATTACACAGTTTAGCAGACAATCTGAACAGATTAAATCAATTGGGAAGAAACATTGGAGGATTCGCCAACTCAAACCATCCATCAGCTTTCTTGTCAGTGAATGCCCTAGGTTTGTATTTCGCAAAGCCAAGACCCTGGCCAACCACTTATCCCCTAGTCTGTTTCCTATGGAGAAGCCTATTGTTAATAAACAAAAAGGAACTTTCAGATGTAATCGTTGTATTACATGTCCGGCAATGCAGGTGTCTTCCCCTTTTGCTTCCACTGTCACGGGCAGGAGTTATGGCATTCAATCATTTAATAATTGTGAAACCAAATTCGTCATATATCTCCTGACCCGTGGCTGTGGTAAGCAATACGTGGAAAGAACTAGAAGGTTACTTAAAAAACACATTCAAGAATATGTCCGATTGATTAAGAAAAAAGATCTTAACCACCCGGTATCTAAGCATGCTGCTACTTGTCCTATGGGAGAACCCCACAGGGTTACATTTAAAGGAATAGAACACGTACCGCCCCTCATTTGAGGTGGGGATCGTGTTAAACAACTTGATAAGAGAGATGCACTGGATTTTTATGTTACATTCTATGACTCCCTTAGGTCTCAATGTAGACTGGGACATCAGTAATTTTTTATAATTTTTTTATATAATTAATACAAGAACCCATAATTACATTTTATTATTTTTCTTACACATCTTTCCCTCCTTCCCCCTCCCACCCTTTCCCTCCCCTTCTTTCCTTTACATATACTTGTACCAGTGCATCTCTCTCTGAGCTTTTGTTTTCCATTTGGGATTGCCAACATTGCTCTTAAATAACAATGATGCTGGTACAGTATATAAAAAGCTGTTTTCAACCATTGGTATATTCTTGCAAGATTCCCTGTGTCCAATATGGACCACAGATATCTCATATAGTTATCTCCCACCTATTGATGGGGTTAAATTTTCTGTTTTTCTGTTGTCTGTTGTAATTCTGTACATTATAGAACGTTAAGTTCTGATATGGACACATGGAATCTTTGTTGATGTAATAGCATGTTTTGTATGTACTTGGGTTATTAATTTATTACATACTCTTATTTACATCGAATCATATATATGTGATATCTCATAACAAGTATTTTAATACATGTCTGTTTAAATCCTTGGTGTCCCTTAAGTTTCATTTTAGATTTTGCTTTATCATCTTTTTTGGAATTTTTATGTTTGAATACCCTATATTCACTATAGGTATATATTAATGTATTCTGACAATTGCATTTATTTTTTTGATATGGTGCTATATACTGCTTATAGATACTTATATATCTATATTATATGTTCATCTTACAATTATCTAGTTAATAATACATTCATCCATTGGGTATGTTTATATTTTCTGACATACCACTAATATTAGCAATTTCTGGTCCGGCTCCAGTGAATCTTTTTCAAACATCATTGCTTAATTTTGTTTTTAATCCTCAGGATTGCAGGTTGGATTAATTCAACATCTTTATCCACTTTCTTTCTTTTTAATTTTACGTTTTGATCTGTTTCTTTATTATGGTTTATTTTTGTGTTTGTTCTGTGTATGTGGGCACAATAAAGTTTGCTTTGTTGCATTGAGTGACTTGACGTGATAACGTTCGTGACGTCATCACGTCAGTCTGTATGGCACGAAACTGTGGATTTATTCCTGGTTCGGGGAACATACATAACTCAGTGCAGGAGGTAAGAGTCTTGTACACTTTGATAAATCCTTACTAAGCGAAACATGTCAGTGTGATTTTCTCCGTTTTTTTGTCCTTAATAAATTCATTTATTTTTCACCCTCTGCTTATTCTTTGAAGTGGTGCAGCGACCTCTTGTCTTTTTTGCCTTTTTTCCCTCTCAAAGTCCAGACCTCAACCCGATTGAAATGCTGTGGCTGGATCTTAAGAGAGCTGTGCATAAACAAATGCCCACAAACTCAAAGAACTGAAGCAACGTTGTAAAGAAGAGTGGGCCAAAATTCCACAACAACGATGTGAGAGACTGATAAAGTCATACAGAAAACGGTTACTTCAAGTTATTGCTAAAGGTGGTTCTACAAGCTATTGAATCATAAGGTATACTTAGTTTTTCACACATGGCTTCTCCATTTTGGCTTTATTTTTGTTACATAAATCATGACACGGTGTAATATGTCATGTGTTGTTGTTCATCTGAGGTTGTATTTACCTAATTTTAAGACCTGCTAAGGAACAGGTGATTGTTATTATGTCCTGATATGAAAAACCATAGACTTCAAAGTGTGTACTTTTTTTTCACACAACTGTATATATATATATATATATATATATATATATATATATATATATATATATATATATATATATCTCAGAGAAAGGCAACAGCGCTAACACATAAATCTAATGATAAATGAATAATCAAAAATATACCACAACATGAACAAGTCCAGTCCAGAAAGCATCAGACACAAAGGGTCATTGAACTCCTCTTCATAGGAGTAAAAAGTCAAAAGCCAGTAGAGTAAATAATGAGGGGGGCTGTTGCATCCAAAGGAGTACCACTCCCCGGTAAAACTATAGAAAAAAGATAAAAGGAAAAAAGCTCACCCCCTAGTGCAATACCTCCAAGACATAGAATAGTATAATTTTAATAAAATAGATGTGTGATAAACAGTGCACACTTACAAGATGGATATAGAACAATTCATATAAAGGTATCTTTGGTAATATTGTGTGGTTAGCTGGATTTACAGGAAGAGAGGGCATCCGACAGTACTCACTACCACAGCAAGCCCGTGGAACACCGCCGGAGACTGTAAGTAACAGCAGAATACTGATGTCAGCAGACAACAAGGTCCCGATCACTCCAGGTTAATGCACATGGGTCCGATAAAAACTGGTAATCCTGGCATCCCACCACAATAGAAATCCAATAGTAATAGTGTCCACGATAAACTCAAGACACCACGTGATAAACGTGGTGACGTCAGCCCTACGCGTTTCGTCGGTCTCAGTCGACTTCATCCAGGGTTATGACGTATCAGGTGCTACTAGAGAATATATACTCACATATTTAAATTTCATTGGTCAAAGGTCTAAAAGATACAGCTGATCATAATAAACATAAAAACACATGATTACAGAAAGACTAATAAAGAGAAAATAGGAATTGCTACAATAAATACACCTTAGAGCATCACAAAACCACAGTACATTCAGGTATATATTAAAATCAACAATACATGAAGAATATGTAGTAACTATATAAAAAATGAATTAAATCAGCTAAAATTAATACTAAGAAACTAAAATATAATTAAAACTGTAATGGTGAAATAAGGATACCTGGCGCTTAGAAAACCACTGTGTCCATGTGAAACAAAACCAGTCTTTAGAGAGTGTCCCAAAGTCCAAAACCTGAAGTGGATGGCTGTGGTGTTTCTTCACTGCTGCTACTTTTCAATAAACCTGGAAATGATAGAAGGGTACACCATTGCGCAGTACTACTGATTGCTGATGTTAACCCCTTACATGCAACTTCCCCAGTGTGGACTGAGTACACTTACAGGAGTGTCTCTTTCAGGGTACAGTGGAAACAATCTGGGCTTTATTCCTTTTAAAGTCCGTATGTACCACAAATCCCCTGGGTACTTCCTTAATCTCTTGGAATTTCGTGATTCCCAGAATCACCCGAACTCCACGAGCCCCCAGGGAAGGAGAGTGAACAATGGCAAAAGGGGGTCACAAATTTATTAAAAACGGCTTCAACAAGCCTAACAGACCGGCTAAAACAAGCCTGCAATACTAAAACAAGTTAAAATTGTTACTCACATGTACTCACATGAATACATGCGATTTAAATCGACACGAGGATGCCGTCCACAGCTTGTGGTGTAACTCCTGTGCTTGCTCCGGAAGAGATGAGCTTTCTCACTGCTTGTCTCATCCGGTTTGGTGTTTTTAAGTCTCTCCCCCCGCTCGGCTATGTTCCGGTTTGTAACCGACAGGTACGACAGACTTCTCACCACTGCAGTCACAGCAAGTGCACTGCTGACAGGAATCCTAACTCCTCCCACCCTAACGCGTTTCGTGACGTAGGGACGCCACTTTCTCAAAAGAATGAGGAATTACTGATGATCTCTCATTATATACCCCCAAGTGGTGATTAACCCTTTGAGTGATATGGTGATATGTATCACATACTGGTGCATTCTTATCAGTTATAAAATATTGTGTATCTGAGGATGCCAACACCCTGGGATTCAGATATAGATGCTTAGCAAACTAACACCTAATTGTGATGACAATCATTGTAAAAACATATACAAAATAATATAATATACAAAATAAGACCAACCTTATATGTTGCAGGACTATGTGAACTACAGATATTTATGTTAATAAAAATGTTCATTATAAAAAAGGGGCCAAGTTGAATACATATGTATTAAATGTTACTCTTTCAAAAATGAAGCCAAGTCAAATTCTATATTCAAACCCTTGGGGGCCAGGGTTTTTAGCGTATAGATCCAAAAACTTTCTTTCTTGGATAGATTTTTTAACCTATCACCACCCCTCCAATTAGGCTTGGGACAATCTATTCCCTTACATATTAAACCTTTGGGATCCTGATTGTGAACCAATCTGAAATGGTTGGAGACACTGTGTGTCTCCAAACCTCTTTTAATGTTATAAATGTGTTCTGCTAGTCTACGTGTCAGTGGTCTTCCCGTTCTTCCCACATATTGAAGTCCACACGGACATTGTAGGAGATATACACAAAACCTGCTTTTACAGTTAATGAATGAGCCAAATTCATAAGTTCTGTTCGTAACTGTAGAATGGAACTTATCACATTTTTCACTGTAACTGCAGGCCGTGCACTTTCCACACACAAAATAACCTTTAAAATCAGATAGCCATGTGAACGTTTTACGTTTTAATCTATTGTTAGGACAACTCGGTGCCAATGAGGCCTTTAGATCATTGGCTTTTTTATATATGATCTGGGGCTGTGGAGGTAAAATTGATTGTAATACGGGGTCTCGCTGGAGGATTCCCAATGTTTCTTAAGTGTTTTTACTATTTCAGGGGCCATACTATTATACTTTGTAATGAAAGGTATAAATTCTCCCTCTCTCACTTTTTTAGTTTTCTTACGATTTATGTCCACTAACGATGTTCTATCTATCTGATTAACTTTTTCAATAGCAAATTCTACTTTCTGTTTAATATAATCCCGTGCCACAAACTTATGTTTTAATTCTTCCACTTGTTCCTCATAAATGTGTTTTTGAGAACAATTTCTTTTTAGTCTCAAGGCTTGTCCCTGTGGGATGTTGTCTACCCATCTTGGCTGATGGTGGCTGGACGCCAAGAGATATGTGTTGGCATCCACCACTTTAAAATATGTTTTTGTGTGCACTACATTGTTCTCTATATATAAGGTAAGATCTAGAAAATTAATAGACACTGGATCACTATTGAAAGTGAATCTAATGTTACAGGAGTTGGCGTTTAAATACTCTTGGAACTGCTTTAGTTCTTCTTGTGTACCTCTCCAGACGCACAGCACATCGTCAATATATCTTCTCCAGAGCACCAGGCCTGCACTGAACGGGTTATTATTCCAAATCTGCTCACGTTCCGACATGGCCATAAACAGATTGGCATAGCTCGGTGCAAACCTGGTACCCATTGCGGTGCCTCACGTCTGGAGAAAGAACTCCCCATCATGACTAAAATAATTATGTTGGAGAATGTATCGGATACCATTAAGAACAAACTCCATTAGTGCTGCACTGACTTCATTGTCTTGTTCCAATGCCTTTTTTATCACTCTCAAACCTGTTTCATGCTCAATAACGGTGTATAGAGACACCACATCACATGTGACCCAAATGAAGTCACTATCCCAAGTGATTTTTTCAATTAAGTTCAACACGTGTGTGGTGTCCCTTAGGTAGGATGGAACTTGTATCACATATTTTTGTAATATGTGGTCTAGGAATTCAGAAAGGTTTGAAGTTAGGGAACCGATCCCTGAAATGACCGGTCTTCCCGGGGGTCTGATGGGGTCCTTATGTAATTTGGGGATGAAGTAAAAAACTGGTATTTTGGGTTCCTCTACCATGAGGAACTCCTGTTCTTTCTTTGTTATCACTTCATCCTCCAATCCTTTATTTATAAAAATTGAAAGTTCTTGTTTGAACTGATCTGTAGGATTTTTTTCCAATTTTTTATAAGTAATCTGATCGCTAAGGATCCTATTGGATTCTTCCTGATAGTAACTTGAGTCCATAACTACCAGACCCCCCCCCCTTTGTCAGCTGCTTTAATTACGATATTTTTGTTTTCAGCTAAGGTTCTAACTGTCTCTTTCTCATCTTTTGTGAGGTTGTGCTTTTTAATTTTGAAGGAATCCCCTAATGCTTCCAAATCCCCATTGACCATATCTGTGAAGGTATTTATAAAATTGCCTTTCATTGCTCTCGGGTAAAATGTGGATTTGTTTTTAAATAGAGTGAGGGGAGGTTTATCTTTGGCAATAGGAATTGGACCTGACATAATGGATTCCCTACTAACCGGATCTCTCAAGTAATATTTTTTTAAAGTGAGTCTCCGAATGAACTTCTGGACATCTACATATAATTCAAACATGTTTGGTCCCCGTACAGGTGCGGAATTTAAACCTTTTTCCAGGACACTGGTCTCAATCTTTGTAAGATTATGTTTACTTAGATTGAACACACTGGTCTTGGCGTGTACCAATTGCGTCCTGGGTTTGATCTTTTTCTTTCTCTTGCGTGATCCTCCTCTTTTCCCTCTGAATTGTCAGCCCTTGACCGTTTTCTTTCTACTCTCCTGTTGTCCACCCTTGCTTGTGTATGTTTTACTTCCCTCCATTGTTCTCGAAATGGTTCGTTGTCTCTGCGTCTTTCTAAAAAATGAGGGTGTCCCTGATTAGTTCTACCATTGGATCTATCATTTGAACTATATAATGGAGATCTATCTCGATAATTCCTAAAAACTTGATTCTCATCGTCTTCTTTATACCTCTGTAAATCTGTCCTCAACCTATCATTAGTGTGGGATTTATTCTTAAAACTACCCTGTGGTTTATCTGGTTGGGATCGCTGTTTAGATTTCTCTTGGATTTTAGCGCTACGATTAGAATCTTTTTTTTCCTCAATGTTTGTTTTTATTTGATCTTCATCTGGAATGATCTCAATTGTCTCCACATTTGAGACACTTTTGTCTCTTTTCCAATTTCTTTGTTTCTCCTCATCATAGTCTTTTTTATCCCTAATAAACTTCTTTTGTTATTAAGTTTGACTTCTTTACTTAATTTCTCCATTCTTGAGATAGTTCTTTCCTCTAGAGTCTTATATTCACTAAGCTCCATAAAGGGTTCTAATTGATCTCTGATTTTGTTAATGTCTTCATCTAAGATCTCAAGGGTGACACTCCTACGTTTAAGTAATAGTGAGATAAGCCCTACTGAGCAGGTATCTAAGATGTTATTCCATTCGTCTAGAAAGATTTTATTATCTTGATCGCTAGTGGGTGGTTTTTGGACCCTAACACCCCTTGGAATTCTCTTGTGTTCTATATATTTTTTATGAGTGAAAACTTCCCATTTTGGTCTTACTTCTTGATTGAGTAATTTTTCCAATTTGGTGAATTGCGTGTCTAAACTTTCAGTGTCTGGATCAATGGTTTCATTGGAATCTTCAATGAATCCATGGAATTCCATATCAAACAGTGCTCTATTGGTGAATAAAGCCATAAGGGCTGTGGTTAGCTGCTGGTGGGTGTGAGATAATAAACTTGGAAAATGGATGAATTAACACTAACTACAGCGCTTAACCTACAGTATATAAAGTGTAAACTACACGTGAACTAAATAAACCTTGCAATTAAGTGCAATAAATTTACCAATTGTGACAACAAGAGGCCAAAGCTGCCAAAGGCTTCCCACAACACAAATTATCTCAAATCTGCATACAAAACTGTAATGGTGAAATAAGGATGCCTGGCACTTAGAAAACCACTGTGTCCATGTGAAACAAAACCAGTCTTTAGAGAGTATCCCAAAGTCCAAAACTTGAAGTGGATGGCTGTGGTGTTTCTTCACTGCTGCTACTTTTCAATACACCTGGAAATGATAGAAGGGTACACCATTGCGCAGTACTACTGATTGCTGATGTTAACCCCTTACATGCAACTTCCCCAGTGTGGACTGAGTACACTTACAGGAGTGTCTCTTTCAGGGTACAGTGGAGACAATCTGTGCTTTATTCCTTTTAACGTCCGTATGTACCACAAATCCCCTGGGTACTTCCTTAATCTCTTGGAATTTCATGATTCCCAGAATCACCCGAACTCCACAAGCCCCCAGAGAAGGAGAGTGAACAATGGCAAAAGGGGGTCACAAATTTATTAAAAACGGCTTCAACAAGCCTAACAGACCGGCTAAAACAAGCCTGCAATACTAAAACAAGTTAAAATTGTTACTCACATGTACTCACATGAATACATGTGATTTAAATCGACACGAGGATGCTGTCCGCAGCTTGTGGTGTAACTCCTGTGCTTGCTCCGGAAGAGATGAGCTTTCTCACTGCTTGTCTCATCCGGTTTGGTGTGTTTAAGTCTCTCCCCCCGCTCAGCTACGTTCCGGTTTGTAACCGACAGGTACGACAGACTCCTCACCACTGCAGTCACAGCAAGTGCACTGCTGACAGGAATCCTAACTCCTCCCACCCTAATACGTTTCGTGACGTAGGGACGCCACTTTCTCAAAGGAATGAGGAGTTACTGATGATCTCTCATTATATACCCCCAAGTGGTGATTAACCCTTTGAGTGATATGGTGATATGTATCACATACTGGTGCATTCTTATCAGTTATAAAACATTGTGTATCTGAGGATGCCAACACCCTGGGATTCAGATATAGATGCTTAGCAAACTAACACCTAATTGTGATGACAATCATTGTAAAAACATATACAAAATAAGAGCAACCTTATATGTTACAGGACTATATGAACTACAGATATTTATGTTAATAAAAATGTTCATTATAAAAAAGGGGCCAAGTTGAATACATATGTATTAAATGTTACCCTTTCAAAAATGAAGCAAGTCAAATTCTACAGTATATTCAAACCCTTGGGGGCCAGGGTTTTTAGCGTATAGATCCAAAAACGTTCTTTCTTGGATAGATTGTTTAACCTATCACCACCCCTCCAATTAGGCTTGGGACAATCTATTCCCTTACATATGTGGGAATTCCCTTACATATGTGGAGTGAGGGGAGGTTTATCTTTGGCAATAGGAATTGGACCTGACATAATGGATTCCCTACTAACCGGATCTCTCAAGTAATATTTTTTTAAAGTGAGTCTCCGAATGTACTTCTGGACATCTACATATAATTCAAACATGTTTGGTCCCCGTACAGGTGCGAAATTTAAACCTTTTTCCAGATTGGTTCACAATCAGAATCCCAAAGGTTTACCTAACTATAGTGTAGATACATTGTAGCAGTGAATGAAGGCAGATCAGTGAGGTCATTACCTTCACAGACACCCCCTCCAAGATGGCGATGGCTCATTACACACACCTGGCAGGTGATTTTTGCAGAGATTTTGCTTGAAGGTAATGTGAATCAGGTGTGTTTTTCACATGTGGTGAGGGTATATATATGCTTGTCTGTCAGTTTGTCATTGCACCACCTTGAGAAAGGTCCTATTTCAGGACTGAAACGTCGGATTGGGTGATTTATCTTTTCTATTCAGATGCCCAATACAGATTTTCATGATTCCTGAACCGAGTGCAGTCTTTCTTTACCGGACGAGAGAATGGTAATGTTGTATTTCTATTATTTGAGACTAGCACCTGTCTATATGAACCAGTACATTGAGTGCAAGCTGTGATGTTTGTTTATATATATATATATATATATATATATATATATATATATATATATATATATATATATATATATATATATATATATATATATATATATATATATAAATATATATATATATATATATATATATATATATATATATTAATATATATATATATATATATATATATATATATATATATATATATATATATATTAATATATATATATATATATATATATATATATATATATATATATATATTAATATATATATATATATATATATATATATATATATATTAATATATATATATATATATATATATATATATTAATATATATATATATATTAATATATATATATATATATTAATATATATATATATATTAATATATATATATATATATTGTGACAGAAACCAGGGGTTGGTAATAAACTCCATATACAGGGCTCCCAGGATACTGAACAGTTTCTGTCCTGTCTAAGCTGAACAGGGCAGCCTCGTGGTACAGGCACTCCATTCCACAGTTTGTCTGCTGCCTGTTTTCTGTCACCTGTCATGCTGATTAGAGTTCAGGTATATAAGACCTGTTTCCTGTTTCCTCTGGGCCCCGCCCAAGAGCCTGGAAGGCTGCTGAACTGCAGAGGGGTGAGAAAGCCTCTTTCCCAAATCGCTTCATTCATTCTGTTAGTTTGTCTAAAGACTGCAAAGGTACTTATTTGTTGGTGGAAGTGGACAAGTCACTTCCAACTCTGAGTCAGGGACATCTAAGTTTAAGTTATCGCTCAGACGAGCAGCTTTTTGTTTGGCTTTGTTTTCTGTTTAAACTGTGGCAGTCTCAGTGCCTGGGACTGAATAAACCAGGCATAGCCTGTTTAAAGGAACAGTACGTGACGTCTCATCATTTAACCTACCCTAAAAGACCGTGTTCTAACAGTCCCGGACAGACGGCGGAGCCCCGGAGTAAGCCGTTTGTCACATATGGTGGAGAATGCGGGCAGAACACTGAAAGGTCTGGGGGTTAAAGAACTTTAAAAAAAAAAAAAAAAAGAAGGTTTTTTTTCTCTCTCTCCAAACAAGATGGAAGACGTGGTGAGTGCGCTGGTACGCAATGTCGCTGTCCAGAAAGACGCGAATGAAGCCCAGCAACAGGCGAGTGAAACCCAGCGACAGCTGTTAATAGCCCAGCAAGAGACTAATGCAAACCAGCAAGAGACAAACCGCCTGCTGAGAGAGGAGCAAAAGCGGTTCGCTCAGGGCTTACAGCAGGAACTCAAGATCCTGAGGGGGACTATCAGTAACCTTCCACTGGCAGAGGCAGCCCCAGTTCCGAAAATGACCAGGGCAAGCCACTACCTTCAGAAGATGGGACCCTCGGATGATGTGGAAGCCTATCTTCTCACGTTTGAACGCACGGCACAGAGAGAGGGATGGCCAGAAGCTGAGTGGGCTGGTCTAATCGCACCCTTCCTAAGCGGCGAACCCCAGAAGGCTTACTTTGATCTAGAGCCCGCCGAAGCTAACGTCTATGCAAAATTGAAGTTCGAGATCCTCGCCCGCCTCGGCGTAACCACGGCTGTTCGTGCCCAAAGGTTTCACGCATGGTCCTTCACGATGGATAAAGCCACCCGAAGCCAGATGTATGACCTCATCCACCTCGCCCGGAAGTGGCTACAACCTGAGATCAACTCAGCAAGCCACATCGTGGAACGGTTGGTCATGGACCAGTTCTTGAGGAAACTTCCCTCTGCCTTACGCCGTTGGGTCAGTCGGAGTGACCCCCACAATGCGGATGAGCTTGTGGCCCTTGTAGAAAGGTACAGTGCAGCAGAAGAGCACCCGCAACCCACAGTCGTGGAGCAACCCCACTATCCGAGGTTCCAGGACTCTTCCAGAGACGGTAAAAGGGTACCGGGGTTAAGGGGCGCTGAAGAGCGGCGACCACCTTCACGCCGCTCCAGCAACAGTGGTTCGCACACTAAGGGCAATAGCCAACATGGGGAGCCGGGAAAAGGCTCTAAGTGGGACACAGACTATGTACCTAAATGTGTAAATTGTCATGAGAGGGGCCACACAGCAAAAATCTGCCCACTAAATGATGAGCCCATGCAATGCAACAGCGTGGAACCTTATTCGCTGTTGTCCCAATGTATGGGCCCTAGCCCAGAGGACCCCTTGAATAACCATCTGTGGGCATTTGTAAAGGTTAATGGTAAGAGGGTTCGGGCACTTCTTGACTCTGGGAGTATGGTCACACTAGTGTCCGAATACCTATTGCCCATTAAGAAGAAACAGGTAAACAGTTCACAAAGAGTGGCAATTTGTTGTATACATGGGGATAATCATGAATATTCCACTGTTGATGTTTTTTTTGAAACAGAATTTGGTTCTTTAGATTTCAAGGTGGGTGTTGTACCCAAACTGGCACATGATGTGTTAATAGGGACCGACTTTCCCCATTTTCTAAAAATGTGGTCCCCAGCTCAGAATAGCGCCCAGAGTTCAATAGCAGACCATAACGAAGTGTTAGAAGAAACAAATCCTTTCCCTTTTTCAGAAATGGAGGTTGACGAGGGCCCAAATAAGAAGGGGGAAAAGGAGGAGTGCTGTGAAATTCCCTTCCCCATCACTACTTTGGTAGGGAATACCCCAAATCAAGATGTTGATCAGGCACTTACCACCCCAGTACAGGATAAGACCCTCGCTGACCTAGAGGTCAGTCCTGGGAGTTTTAAGAAGGCCCAGTGGGAGGACCCCACATTAGCGGTAGCAAGGGGAAATATACGGGACCAGAATAGTACTCATGGCCAACCAGATAGGTCACTTGCTTACCCCTACTTCGAGGTAGAGAACGACCTAGTATATCGGGTTGATAAAAGAAAATCAGTTACAACTAAACAATTGTTGGTACCACGGACATTCCGTAACGTAGTATTACACCTCGCACATAGTCATCCATTGGGGGGACACCTAGGGGTGGAAAAGACAAAAGAAAAGGTTCTCCGAAGCTTTTATTGGCCTGGGGTTCTGGCAGAAATTACAAACTATTGTTCCTCATGCCCAGAATGTCAGATCACCGCCCCGTTCAAAGCATACCGCAGCCCATTGGTACCCCTTCCCATAATAGAGGTACCATTTGACCGGATTGCTATGGATCTAGTAGGACCCCTAATAAAGTCTGCTAGGGGACATCAGCATATATTGGTAATATTAGATTATGCTACCCGATATCCGGAGGCAGTTCCCCTACGTAGCACCTCTGCTAAAAACATAGCAAAAGAGTTAGTACTTCTGTTTTCCCGGGTCGGAATTCCTAAAGAGATCTTATCTGACCAGGGAACACCATTTATGTCCCAAGTAACAAAAGAGCTATGTAAACTCCTAAAAATCAAGCATCTCAGAACCTCAGTCTATCATCCACAAACAGATGGTTTAGTGGAAAGGTTCAATAAAACCTTAAAGAGCATGTTACGCCGGGCGGTCGATAAGGATGGGAAAAACTGGGACTGTTTGTTACCATACCTGTTATTTGCCATTAGGGAAGTTCCCCAGTCATCCACAGGCTTCTCCCCGTTTGAACTATTGTATGGCCGACATCCAAGGGGCTTACTGGATATAGCCAAAGAAACTTGGGAACACGAGGTTACCCCTTACAGAAGTGTAATAGAGCATGTTGCCCAAATGCAGGACCGCATTGCTGCAGTCCTACCTATAGTGAGGGAACACATGGAGAAAGCTCAAGAAGCACAAAGGAATACGTATAATAAGGGCGCTAGGGTCAGAATTTTTTTTCCAGGTGATAGGGTACTAGTTCTGGTTCCCACCGTGGAGAGTAAATTCCTTGCTAAATGGCATGGGCCATATGAGGTCTTGGAAAGAGTGGGAGAAGTAAATTATAGGGTAAGGCAGCCAGGTAGGAGGAAACCTGAGCAAATTTACCATATAAACCTACTCAAGCCCTGGAAAGATAGAGAGGTCTTGTTAACCCTAGTACCCCCAGGTCCGTCAGAGAATCAAGAAACTGACCCAGAGGTTAGCATAGCTGAAACACTGTCCGTGCATCAGAAACGAGAGGTCCAGAGTTTAGTGAGAAGGAACAAAGAAATCTTCTCTACACAGCCAGGTAAAACTAACGTAATTAAACATGACATAGTCTCTGAACCGGGGGTCCGAGTTAACCTTAAACCGTACCGAATCCCAGAGGCCAAGAGAGAGGCTATAAGTTTAGAGGTTAAAAAAATGCTAAAACTAGGCGTAATTGAGGAATCCCAAAGTGGGTGGAACAGCCCTATAGTTTTAGTCCCAAAGCCAGACGGTACAACAAGGTTTTGTAATGACTACCGGAAACTAAACGCGGTGTCAAAATTTGATACTTATCCTATGCCCAGGGTGGATGAACTTGTAGAGAGACTGGGCAAAGCCCGATATCTCACAACCCTAGACCTAACAAAAGGGTACTGGCAGGTTCCCCTCACAGAAAGGGCAAAAGAAAAAACAGCCTTCTCAACCCCAGACGGCCTCTTTCAATATAAGGTGCTGCCTTTTGGCTTACATGGAGCTCCCGCCACATTCCAAAGAATGATGGATAAAATTTTAAAACCACATGTTCGGTACGCTGCCGCCTACCTGGATGATGTGGTAATCCATAGTGAAGATTGGCAGTCCCACCTTCCAAAGGTCCAAGCTGTGCTCGACGCAGTTCGGTCTGCTGGACTAACTGCTAACCCCGCTAAATGCACTATTGGTCTGGAGGAGGCCAAGTATCTGGGGTATTCTATTGGTAGAGGGTTACTCAAACCACAAACACTCAAAGTAGAGGCGATACAAAATTGGCCAAGGCCAGTCACAAAAAAACAAGTAAGGACCTTTTTGGGGTTAATTGGCTACTATAGGAGGTTTATTCCCAATTTTGCAACTAAGGCAACCCCACTAACCGACCTCACAAAAGCAAGAGGACCGCTAATGGTAAAGTGGTCCCCCGAAGCCGAACAGGCCTTTAGAAGCCTGAAAGAAGCTCTCTGTGCCCAACCAGTGTTGGTCACACCTGACTTCTCCAAAGAGTTCGTAGTCCAAACCGACGCATCTGAGGTAGGGCTGGGGGCGGTACTCTCCCAGGAGTCTCAAGGGGAGGAGCACCCCATCCTTTATTTAAGTAGGAAACTAAATCCTCAGGAGAAAAATTACTCCATAGTCGAGAAAGAGTGTCTCGCAATAAAGTGGGCTGTAGAGACACTCAAGTATTATCTGTTGGGGAGAAAGTTCCGATTGGTCACAGATCATGCACCCCTTACCTGGATGTGTCAAAATAGGGAGAAGAACGCTAGGGTGACCAGGTGGTTCCTAAGCCTACAGCCCTTTAAATTTTCTGTGGAACACAGGTCGGGGCACAAACATGGCAATGCCGACGGGTTGTCAAGGATGCACTCCCTAATATCCATGGTCGCTCACCCCTCGAGGTCTGAGCTGGGGGGGAGGATATGTGACAGAAACCAGGGGTTGGTAATAAACTCCATATACAGGGCTCCCAGGATACTGAACAGTTTCTGTCCTGTCTAAGCTGAACAGGGCAGCCTCGTGGTACAGGCACTCCATTCCACAGTTTGTCTGCTGCCTGTTTTCTGTCACCTGTCATGCTGATTAGAGTTCAGGTATATAAGACCTGTTTCCTGTTTCCTCTGGGCCCCGCCCAAGAGCCTGGAAGGCTGCTGAACTGCAGAGGGGTGAGAAAGCCTCTTTCCCAAATCGCTTCATTCATTCTGTTAGTTTGTCTAAAGACTGCAAAGGTACTTATTTGTTGGTGGAAGTGGACAAGCCACTTCCAACTCTGAGTCAGGGACATCTAAGTTTAAGTTATCGCTCAGACGAGCAGCTTTTTGTTTGGCTTTGTTTTCTGTTTAAACTGTGGCAGTCTCAGTGCCTGGGACTGAATAAACCAGGCATAGCCTGTTTAAAGGAACAGTACGTGACGTCTCATCATTTAACCTACCCTAAAAGACCGTGTTCTAACAGTCCCGGACAGACGGCGGAGCCCCGGAGTAAACCGTTTGTCACAATATATATATATATATATATATATATATATATATTAATATATATATATATATATATATATATATATATATATATATATATATATATATATATATATATATATATATATATATATATATATATATATATATATAGATATTGATATTGATATTTTTGGGGTTTCTCAGATCTATCTGTGTGTTTATTAACTGTACAGCTTGTCTCAGCTGCTTTTGGAGGTTTGGTGGCTCCACGGTTTCAGCTCGCCCCTACCCACTTCCAAAGTGAGCAGGTTTCTTACATGCAGCTGTTTGTGACCAGATCCATTGTGATATTCTTCCTTTAATTACAGAGGTGAAAAATAATTTTAATCAGTTAGTATTAGGACCTGCAATATTTGGGTCTGCCTTGAAGTGACTTTCAGGCTTATGACGCCTTGGCCAAAGGGTTTAACAAATTACCATTTTCCAAGAGATATATAGGTATTTCACTCTGTATTTTTGTCATATTGGATTTAGCTTTGGGCTTTTCTGTTTTTTGTTGTATCTATCCTTTCTTTGGTGCCAGGTTCCATTGGCTGATCAGAATTCATCCCTCTTCCATTGTCATGATAGTTGAGTAAACTCCGTTTTTCATAATGATAAGACATATGATAAGACAGAAGGGGGAACTCCATTTATATGCGGATTTTATTCTCCTATAGAATTGCAGTGATGTTTTAAATGCTTCTTATCTTTGCCAGTGTAAGAGGTGATAAGTCTTGGAACATTTGAAGTTTAGGATAGCTTCCCGGAAGCTCTGGGACCCCCTGTGTCACATTTAGTTTGTTTTGTTTTGTACTTGTGACGATGGGGGTGTGATGGTGAAGGGGTACCCAGGCCATGAAATAAAGGCATTCTGTTCGGCTGGGTTACCCTGAGTCAGATAAAGTGACTGTAGAGTGTCAGTTCTGCAGACCAGGGCTGGCTGGAGTCCAATTAATATGTAATAATATGTCTAAACTGTGCCCGCTAGGAATAAGGAACCTCTAGCACTGTTTAAAGTGTTAATTGGATAAGCGGGCCTGTGGTTATGTGGTCGGGCCCGGCATTACAACACTGTATCACTGTGTAACTGCAGAGAAGCAAGGGAAGCCTTAACCGCAAGCTAAATTGGTTAAGTGGTCTGCGGTCAGGAAAAGATGCCGGATTGCAACAGTGTATAATGTGGTCATATCATTCAATGAAGGTCAATTGGTAATGTGCGTTTGCGGTTATCGATTGATTCCAGGCATTGCAACATTGCATCCCGGCCACAAACCACATCACTTCCCACACATAATTAACCAGTTAACTTTTGATAGGAAGGTCCTAGCTTTCTAATTTTTGGTATGCAGAGTGCTACGGGGTAGACATGTAATCAAGTCTAGTTATGAGACTGTAACATTTATTTAAAGGCATAAATGAAAAGTAGCTCGGAGTTTAGTATTTTAAAGTTATAGGAACCAGGACATTTACATTTCAGCCAGGCAGGACAGCGGATACATTAAGCATTCACTATTGTTATTTATGATCAGGGATGAGTCATGCATAATGTAAGTCTGGATTTCTGAGACTCCCTGTGGAGCTGACTCCAGAGTGTCTGCAAGAGTCAGGGGCTTCAAAAGACCTGGGGAAAGTGCTAAATGTCAGGAAAGGTATATAAACATGTTTGTGTAGCAGATGTCCGGGCATCTTGGAGAAAGGTAGACATTCTGCCGCCGTGCAAGGGGGCTTGGTCAGGTATGCTAAGCAGGTTAAGTGTGAAGTTAGTGCATGACCCTTGGCATACCGTGAAGCCATTTGCCCAGGTGCAGGAACTTTTCGCAATCTTGCCATTGTGTGGGAATTTGCTTCCCATGCCAAGATTGGCTGTGTATTACCCAGATAGGCTTGGGAGGGTGTTATAAGACCATGCAGGCTTTCGGGCGGGTGTTCAACTGTACAGTAAAAGGTGTTAAAATTACTGGTCTCCCATGATAGTACTGTATGGAAATAGTGCATTTGCAGCAAAACATCTCTGGAAATCGCTTGAGGTTTAGCTCTGGGCTTCATTATGCGGTAGGCATGGTTCCTCAGCATTTCTTTAAGTTCCTCGTCAGGCATAAGGACTTGAAAGAAGTTCCTTAAGAAGGGTTTTATAGTGTATAGTCTTGGTCTTCGGGTATCCCCCTTTCCAGAGGTTATTTCTAATGGAGGAAAGGAGAGAGAAACGAAGCACTGGTTCCACTAATAGCTTGAAAATACACAGAGGTGCGTTCCCATAATAAAAGGGTCACAAGCCCGAAACGCGTAGGTGCTCTGTTTGTCTCATGTTTTTGATCCATTAAACTTTTTTATTATGGGAACGCACCTCTGTGTTTTTCAAGCTATTAGTGGAACCAGTGCTTCATTTCTCTCTCCTTTCCTGCATATCGATCTACATGAACGGAGGCACGGTATACCCCAGGATAAGTGGACTCTAAGGCTCTTCAACCACGTGAGTTATATTCCAATGTGAGTCCATTCCACTCTCCTTTTTCTACAAGTGGCTGCAAGGATTATTGTTTAAGCACCCCATGTCATTGTCATGATGTTGATTTGATGCTGGACACCGGCAGGTGTATATTGTCCTTACCTCATTGCCTGTGGGACTTTATTTCCAGTTAC
The DNA here is from genome assembly GCF_040206685.1 of Ascaphus truei. Classification (NCBI taxonomy): domain Eukaryota; kingdom Metazoa; phylum Chordata; class Amphibia; order Anura; family Ascaphidae; genus Ascaphus; species Ascaphus truei. The sequence goes on along the minus strand of NC_134484.1, from coordinate 247,829,879 downwards.
ACATCTACTAGGCTTGTGGGAGTATTATATCCTAGCCTTATTCATTGGTTTCTTTGGAGGGCCTACTCCACTTTAAATCTTAGCTGTTAGTACAACATTTGCTGCATTTTTTGTCTTAGAGCACCATGCAACCTTGTTTGTTCGTTATTTCTAATGGGCCTATTATCAAAGTCCTCTTGCTTTCAAGTATATCTGCAGTAGTTTCCTCTGTTAGAGACTTTTTGTTCCAGGGTGTTTTGTACTGACTCCACATTCTCTATCTTCAAATTCAGGGCCTCTGTAAAACAATCTTACATTTATGGAGGGTAAGCTTAAATCTTTAAAGAAGACATTTCTTTTGTTCTGACCGCAATTGGGTATATTGACTCTGGTTCCGATAAGGAAGATCTTTCTGTCTGTATAACAACCTCATCCTCCATGCTACCAGGAGGTAGGACTCTGCTCCCCGGTCCTTCCATGCAAAAAACTGTGACACTTCCATTGAGCCCCCTCTTTTTTGCTTACATCTCATCCTTCGTTCTTTAGGGACTGTTGGCTTCAAATTTATTTGTATTTTTGTAAGTTTGGTTCTGTATTTAATGAATAATCCTTCCCTTCTCCATGGAGCACCAGCTTGTTTAATTTAAAAAAAATTAAGATTAACCTAAAAGTTGCAGAGTTGGGGTTGACATTGCAAAATCTTTGACATTTTGGGTAGAATTATCATGATTTTATGACATTATTTTTATTTATTATTATCATTTATTTGTAAAGTGCAACATATTCCACAGCCTGGTACAATGGGGGTACAGAGTTATATATATTGCATAAACAGAATGCATACTAAATAAGGACAAACAAGCACAAACAGATACAACAGGTAATGAGGAGAGAGTTCATAATGCTGATGAGAGTTCATAATCTAGAGGGAATAAGGGGCAATGTTGCAACAAAGTGCAAAGTGGCTGCTTAATGTGGGATGGAGTCTGACTCAGGATGGAGCATGTCCAGCCACACAGTTGATCCCATTTAATGAGCACTTTATGCATTTATATAAAATAGTAAGAGAAAGTAGAAACTGACAATTACCCATAAACTATATAATCTGCAAAATACCTACTGTACAACTCAAGACCGTCAATGCATATATATCATAAAATCAAAAAGTAAATTGTTGGCTACAGAATGTTATTATATGAAAATGTGTATACTTTTTTGAGTCATAACAAAAATGTAAAAACTACTGTAGCTATAAGAGTGTAACTCTAGATGTTCAAGTGTAATCCTTAATAAAGTGGTACGTCCTAATATTATACAAAATATTATTTTAGAATATGAGCATTTTTTTCTGGCAACATAAAGTTTATAGTGAAAGTTCTTTCTCTTTCCATAATTTTACCCTTTTCAATCATAGGCTTTGAAGCCCATACCTTTGGATTTGAATCCCCTGATAAAGACCAATGATACGGTTGGCATAATGTTAAAAAAGATGAATAGTCACATTGTGATGGTACCTGTTCCCTAGACACAACTTTTTTTTTCATGAGACCCCTATTAATGCAAAAAAAAGAAGAAGCTAAAAAGAAGAATAAAAGACGAAAGATCTTACTTGTAGAAAGGACTGGGGAAAAAAATGTAAATTCTGAATAATGGGTAGTTTTTGGTACAGTAGTGAAGAAAATAGCACTGGTTTATTTTTTTTTATTCTTCTTTCTCAGAAGACTCAAAGCCCCATAATTATATTAGTAATTTTTTTATCCAAATAAATTGATAGCATAAGAGCAAAGAGCTTTTAGAAATAAAATATATAAAACAGTGTATTTACTGCATGAATTCCTATTTTAGAGCATTTATACATACTATTGTCTTCAAAGAGACAAGTTTTGCAAACCCAAAGAGACCTTACAATTCCATTATATTCCTTATGGTCTTACAATATAATTCTAAGGCAAAACTTGAACCAGCTATACTGTATTCTAATGGCAGGTTTCTTGAAAATAGGGTACATGCCAACTGTGCACCAGGAAGCTTATGGGATCACTAAGAACCCATTACCAGATAGGTATGCTACGTTTTCTACATCCGACCTGACCTGGCTTACTCTACAGGTACATTAAACTTTTTAAAATAAGTTTCATATAATAATCACGGATTCCCTACCTGTATATGAAGTTAAAACACTCACAGTTTAAGTTCATATTTATTAAACTGTAAAGTTAATGTATTTGGTTTGTAAATACCCAGTTAAAACCCATGATAATAGCGTACAGTTGTAAATACTACACAGCCAGAGGAACTTTAACCTTCTGAGGGGCCTTAGTGAAAAACAAATGTTGGCCCCCCTTCACTCACCACACAACTACAGTAGGCATCACTCTGTGCTGCCTCCTGTGGACTGTTATTTTGAACAGTGTCAAAGCATCCTAAAGCTATTGGTCACACATGCATTTACATATGTGTGACAAGGAGACAGAAACAAGAACGCTGCTGGTCATGAAGTTATTTTTTCAAATGACCTGACAACCCACATTATGTCAGGCCAATTATTACTTTTTTTTCTCCCAAAAGCTTCTTTGATCTTCCAAATTGGCTAAGATTTACGAGACAATTCCCCTTATGGGGGTAATAAATATCATAGAGACTCTACTGCTAAACTGGCACAAGAATATAGTCTAAATCCTAAATCAAGTGTTAATTTCTCCAGATTAGAAGAACAAATCATTTGATAGATAGTAACTAAAAATGTCAGTTAATATGGATATCCTTATAAACATTCCCCAACATCTGGTAATGTTAGAGAATCCTCCAATGCTTATTATCATCAATACATTAGATACATCGATGATGTGATTATGATTTGGCAGGGTTCTGAATAACAGCCTGTGGCTTTATTGACCCTTTTATTGCTTTTACAACTACCATTTGCTTCAGTTTAGTTTGGAGCAAAGTTGTTATTTTGTTCCTGGTTGTGGAAGTATTTGTGAAACATAGGAGGATATACTAGATTGTTTTGAAAAATTACTGATCGTAATACTTTGTTGCATGCCAATTCCAAAACATCTGCCCCATGATTTATAATCTTTACCCTTTTCTTAGTGTGGACCACATTTTTCAAATTTGGATCAAAAATAAACTAAACTGGAAAATATGACAGTATTTTTCTCTTATGAGATATACTTCTCAGATTCTGGATTAATGTTTGAATTGTCTAACCCAATACAGTATGAACACAAAGTAAGTCAAGATGAAGAAAAAGAGAGGCTGTTTTTTACTACCAAAATATCCTTCCAATATTCCGCTCAGTTTAACAAATACTCATGATGTAATGTTCTCAAAACTCCCTCACAGGAACTGTAGTGAAAACATTGTGACATAAACTGCATTGAGGGAGAGGTGCAAGCCTCCAATGGAAATTACCCCTAAGAATATAAAAAGGATAAAGAGAGAAAACATAGGGTAATTGGCTGCACTATATGACCATATGTATATAATTTTACTCAAATAAACATCTACAGTACCAATGATGACAATTATACTATATAAATATCAATTTATTAATCATTAATTACTTTATATAGAATTCAACCAAATACATAAAAAAAGACATGATATAAAATACAAAATAAAACAATGAAAATAACACATTATTGTATGCACTTTAAAAGACAATCTCACATAGAGGCTGGAAGAACCTGTTAAATCTTGCAAAGTTGATCTAGTTTATATGCAATCAAAACGGCTCCGAACTGTATCAGCTGCCATTATATGTCAACTATGAACGTTATGGGGCCAATTAACAAAGCAGTTATAAAATCATTTGATAATAGTGTGAGGGAACAGGGGTCTCCAGAGCTTAACCACGTTGATTTTAACCTCGGGAACCCCCTACTTCCCGAGATACAAGCCCCATTATGGGATACCGGTATCCCCTGTGCGTTTAAATCGCCTGCGTCATGTGACCATGGGATTTAAATCCTGCAATGGGATACCGGCACCCCATAACGGGGCCTGTATCTCGGTAAGTAGGAGGTCCCCGAGGCTGAAATCAACGTGGTTCACCCCATGCTCCCGCACACTAGTATCAAAACACAAATAAAGTTTAAAAAAATTGGAACCGTAGCGGCTATCCACTATGGTAATGAAGCTGCTTTAATTTAATTTTTATCAAAAGTGTGCAGGAGAAGGGGGTCTCCTGAGCTGAATGGCAGTGATTTCAGCTTTGGGACCCCCTAATTCCCAAGTTACAGGCCCTTGTATGGGGTGCCAGTATCTCCTCCAGTATTTAAATCCCCATCTCACATGACGTGGCCAATTTAAGAATGGCGGCAATACCGGCACCCGATGCCCCATACCAGAACCTGCAACTCAGGAATCAGGGTTCCTAAGGCAGAAATCAAACCGGTTCAGCTTAGGAGACCCCCTGCTCCCACACATTATTAGTAAAAATTACATTCAAACAGATTTATTATCTTAGCGGCTAGCGCTAAGGCCATGAAGGGGTTAAGGCACATTAAAAGGTTTATTGGGGAAAGATGTGGTGAGTGAAGGGAGTACTTGGCCCAGGGTGGCCTTAGGCCTACCAGTAAGGACGTGGGAGGAGTTAACCCCTTCATTACCGCTATGGATATGAAGAGGTTAGCCACCCTCCACGTCCCATCTATTAGGCCTCACACCATCTGTGGGCCAAGCAACCCCTTCACTCACCCCCTCTGCACCCTTAATAAACATTACAATACCTATTACCTACCAATACACAAACCCACCTCCTGTACCACCCAAAAAAAAACCTCCCATAACACCTATAATACAGTATGGGAAAAATTACGTGAAAAAAACTGAAAAATTAAAATAACATACATTCAATGGTTTTTCTTACCTTTTAATTTCTTCACCATCCGATTCCAGGGATCTCAGGAAGCTCTCAAACAAAGAAGCAATGATCCTTAACAGCCACAGCCCTTAGGTACAGTAGATTATTTTCATCCTCTTTTTTTTCTTCTTTATCTTCATCTGTTAATTGTAATCCAATAGGGGGTCTTCTTTCTTTTTCTTCTTTATCTTCACCCGTACCATCCATTGTTATCCAATAGGGGAGGAGATCTTCACTCTTCACCTTCTTGGCATCAAATGAGACGGTACAGACATTTTATATGGCCTGTGATGTCACATTTGATTGGCAAATGTTTCCCAGCCAACCTAATTGGCTGGGTTAACCATGTGACAGTTATTTTTTTAAGGATGTGATGTCATCAAAATGGAGGGAAGCCAGCCAATCAGAAAGGCTCTGCTTCTTTTCCCTTTAAGTTGACGTCACCCAAACCAAAAGGGCTGCCATCACATGGATCCAATAGGATGACTCCCAATCCTATTAGCTGTAGTAAACCATGTGACGGCGGCCTGCGGGAACATCCAAAGGCCCCCTACCAGTTTTACTAGGGGAGAAACTAAGGAAAATGGTAAAAAAAATTCCATGTTGTTCTAAGGGAGTGCTATAACCGTGCCCAGGTTTTCTATTCTTACTTTTTGTGGAAAGCTGCAGGTTGCACTCCACTGCTCAAAGAAAATAGCTTTATTTATTTTTGATGGCATCCAATACTACTGAGGTGCATCATTATGAGGTCCTCGCAACCATCCGACTTAGAAGGGAAGATCTCAAAGCAATGTGTGGGGATTGTGGATGCCCAGGCAGGAGGAGAGCTGTTGCCTTTGGTCCTTTGTCACGAGTGCATTGCACCTTTGTCACGAGTGCATTCTCCCCCTCGCAGAGCCTTGAGTGTCCACTGTTACTGCTGGTGCCATTCCTGGGACTGTATGGGAGACAAACATCTCCACCCAGGGAGTTGCTGTTCCAGAGCCCTACTCCTCCACAGATGTGGTGAAGGGTGAAGCTCCTGCTGTTCTTGTTCTGCTGGGACCGGCCGACCTACCAGATGTGATCATCGTGTGCAAGCTTGGCGAGGACGACCACCGCATGCCAGCGCGGGTAAGATGCTGGTTTTATGTCCAGTACTATGATACTTGTAGCCCCTGGATGTGGGTTCTGGTCAAACCTCTCAACTATTAGTATAGACATTTGTTCTATATTATGTGGGGACTTAGTTTATTATTTTATATTTGTGTATTTGTGTATTTACATGGTGTATATCCATATGCTAATTTGCAGTCCAATCTAAATTATGGCTGTGTTTGTTCAATCTCCAAAATGTTTTGATAACATAGAGATGTCAGAAAGAATATAAAGCTGGATATTTTAATATTATTCAGAGGACTGTAATAGGTTGCAGTGTATGTAAGTGTCCATGCCTATAGTTGTTCGACCCCTGACTGTGAATTTAGTTCTACCTCTCCTGACTGTAAGAAGGACAAATCTCCAGCCATAGAATGGCCTGATTTAATTTTTTATGGGTATGTGCACCAGTTTATCATAACCTGTGTAAGCAATTATATTTGTCCCTGTATTTCTGTTAAATCGTACCATGTTTACCCATAAAATCAGGGCCGCAAACATAAATTATGGGACCCAGGACAAGTGAAATGAGCAGGGCCTCCCCAACCCATATCGCAACTACCACATAAAAAACTTTTTAGCGCGCAACTTTTACTTAACCCCCAATACATATAAAAATACACCCACTCCCCAATATATAAACAAATATACCCCACTCCCCCTCCAATACATATATAAATATACACCACTCCCCCAATACATAAACAAATATACCCCACTCCCCCCAAATACATATATAAATATACCCCGCTCCCCCCAATACATCTACAAATATACCCGACTCCCTCTCAATACATTTACAAATATACACCACTCCCCCCAGATACATCTAAAAATACACCCCACTCCCCCACAATAGATCAACAAATATACCCCCCCCAATACAGATACAAATATACCACACTCCACCCAATACATATATAAATATACCCCACTCCCCCCCAGTACATCTACAAATATACCCCACTCCCCCAATACATCTACAAATATACCCCACTCCCCCCCAATACATCTTCAAATATAGTCCACTCCCCCAAATACAGCAAAAATATACCCCAACCCCCCAATACATCTAAAAATATACCCCACTCCTCCCAATACATCTAAAAACATACCTCGCTCCCCCTATACATCTAAAAATATACCCCCAATACATATAAAAATATACCCCACTCCCCTCAATACATCTAAAAATATAACTCACTCCTCCCCAAAACATCTAAAAATATACCCCAACACCCCCAAAACATCTAAAAATATACCCCAGCCCCCCAATATATCTAAAATATACTCCAACCCCCCCAATACATCTAAAAATATACCCCAACCCCCAATACATCTAAAAATATACCACAACCCCCAATACATCTAAAAATATACCTCAACTTCCCCAATACATCTAAAAAATACTTCAATCCCCCCAATACATCTAAAAAATATGCCAACCCTCGAATACATCTAAAAAAATACCCCAACCCCCCAATACATCTAAAAAAATACCCCAAACCCCAAATACATCTAAAAAATACCCCAACCCCCCCAATACATATATAAATACACCCCAATACAGATATAAAATACACCCCAATAAATATAAAAATCAGGCTTACCTTGGGGATGATCTCAGGTCAGGCCGGTGGGTGCAGGGGGGGAGGGGCAGTGTGCTGGTGGCTGCAGGGGGTTGCCGTCGCTGCAGGTTTGTGTGTGCTGGATGCTGCAGGGGGGATGCGGTGTGCTGGTGGCTGAAGTGGGGGCGTGTCCTCACATTTTTATTCAATATACACATATTGTGCTCTTTGGACAGCCTTTGCTATTTACCGGAAGCATATATTGTAATCTTCAAAAACAAAAATGAGGTTGCATTTAAAAATCTAAAACTACTGTAAGAACAAAGGTCAACATTTTAGACAAAACATACAATTCTTCAGAAGGTAAATTTATGTCAATCAAATGTATGTATTTATATCTTTATTTATATAGTGCCATCTAGGAACATAACACTTCACAATACATATGACATAATATTATAACACATAATAAGAATAAGCGCTTCAGACATAAGTGTTAAGTAGGGAGATCTTACAGAGGCAGAAAGTGGGTGTTATGGTACTGTAAGTGCATCTGCAAGGGACCAAGGTCAGTGCATCTGAGATGTATAGTATCAGGAGGAGTTCGCTTGTGTACTGGAGAACAAAGAAATCCCTTAATGGTGCACTAGAGTTGTGTAAGGATGTTGTACTTAAAATTATAATTTTATTGACACAATATTATAATAAAGGATGACAGATGTAAGCAATAAAAACACACTACCGAAGATGGTACACAATCTAATTAGTAGGTATGTTGTTGAGACACATTAATACTGTATGTGTCAGTCTCAGTACTAGAAAATCCATAGATCAGGGTTAAACCAAGAACCTATGGGAATACATCCGGTTGGTAACAAATAAACCTTATGTTCTCTGTAGATCTCCTACTATTCTTAGGTCTATAGACGTAGTATGTCTTGGGGTATAAATACACTGGTGTACAGTCGCTTGGGATGGCTAATTTCAACCTTAGGATGTAGAGTGACTGCTGTTAGTAAGAAACAGCAACTGTTATATGGATATGATTATGCAGGTATGATTACTATTGAACTGTTTCTTCTCATGAATTGTTACACTAATAACTAGATAATGTAACATGCACGTTCAAAGAGTGAGAGACCCTGCTCTTAAATCAGACAATGCTTTGGCTGTTGGCTGTATAGATAAGCCTAAGTGTGCGAAGTATAATGTATTGGTATAGTGATTATAAGGTTTTATTTTGTGTCTGAGCAGAGATAAGTATGCAGAGTGACTGCCTGCAGTCCCCCCTCGGGGGTAAATGGGTGAAGCAGCCGTCGGGTGTTAACGAAGCAGCCAGGTGTGATTGCACCATAGAAAGCTGAAAGTAGAGCCTGTTAATCTACTGCACTTCCGGACTAACAAGGTAGACTAAACCAAAGTTGGGCAAATGTCTAGATGTACTGTATCAGCATGTAAGATATAGGGTACCTATAGCGTGACACCCGTCCCGGTCTAGTACCAGATCATGGCTGCTGCCGTGGAGTCACTGCACAAATATATAGAGGACAGAGTGTAGGCACTCATTGCTGCCCGGATCAATACCGGGTTTTGTACAAATATATAGAACAAATATATAGTATAGTAGTTATAGTATTCGCATAAGTGACAACTTTTACATGTTCAGAAGAGCTAACAGGATGATCCTCCAAATGTGTTCCGCGATGTGGGGAGCACAGCCAGCATTGAACACCCTGTATCTGAGTAGGAGTGGACCGTAATTAGTATGCAGAGCGGCTGCCTGCAGTTCCCCCTTGGGGGTAAATGGGCAGAGCAACAGCTGGGTGTTAACGAAGCAGCCAGAGGTAATTATTCTGTTGAAAGCTGAAAGTTGTAAGAGAAGTTTATCCCAATGCCCTGGCGAATATTTTGAGGGATGTTATCTATTCCTTGGAATGAGATGTTATAATCATGTTTCTCGCGTATGGCGGAATACTGGTGTGTCCAGCTTGTTTCATACCGAGCCTAGATGTTCTAGAACACGTCTTCTGAATTATCTGTGTGTTTTGCCCATATACTTGTTTTGCCCATATACTAATAGATGACACAAACGGTTTTGCAGTTTATGTATATTATCAGCCTGCGGAGCTACCCATATGCTTCGTTAAAGAGGTGTGTTTTAAGAAAGGTCCAAAAGTTGAAGAGAAAGGGTGCCTGTTGGATATTGAGGGGAAGGGTATTCCAGAGGTGTGGGACAGTGAGTGAGAAAGGTTTTAGGCAGGAGATTCCCTTACACTGCTGGATGTTATGTGATCTAATCCTGGGAGGATCTTTACTTTCTATATTCCCTTTTATTGGAAGGTTTGCCTAAAAATATGGACCTACACTGACCCATATACTCAGAGTTTGAATCAAGTGATGATAAATGTTTAGCTTCTGATGTTTTAGTATCCACAGATATTAGTGTTAGAGAAATTCTAGTGCCCTTTGGTTGCTGTTGATGAGTAAGTATACAATGTCCTCTTTGCAGTCCATAAGAACCTTTTGAACAAATCCTTTTTAAGGCCCAGATCTTCAAAGCTCCATTATTGACTTAATGATGCACTAACTAAAGTTGACACATTGTTAAGTGCTAACAGGAATCTTCAAACTTCAATAATACAGAGTTAAGTGCTGAATTGGTTAAGACAGGGCATTTTATTAACTTTTACTACAGTATTAGCTAGTGCTAATAATATGCAAAAAAGGCACCCCATTAACAACACAGAGGTCCACAGAGGGCCTTTAAAGTGAATGCAGGGAATTAACGAGATGTTAGTTAGGTCATATCCACACTTCGTGTTACCCTCATCCAGACCCTGAAATAGGATGTTTTTAAGGGTCTGGATGAGTGTAAGACAAGAGTTAAGTATGATTTAACTAACATAATTATTTACATGGTTCTTCCCTCTCCTGTCTTATCTTTTTTTAACTGTTATTAAACACCTGTTCAGGGTCTGTATGGTACAATTGACATACAGTAAAACAGACTTAAACAATGTTATTTAAGATAACACCAGGCAGTGCTAATTTAAGATGCTGTTAAGCCTATACTAATGAGACAATTAATTACTTGTTTTGGCATCTAATTAGTTTTCTACATTTGCGTTAAACTCATGAAATATACCATCCATTATGGATTTCTTGTAACAGTGCATTATGAGCCCTGTGGATCTGGGCGTGAAAAGCTTAAAGGTCTTCTTACAAATTGAGTATTTTAAAATCCAATTCAGCTAGTTGTGGATTGATATCTTCTTTAACTTTGATACCCTGGACATAGGGATAGGGCCGCTTCCTCCTTGTTCCACATCTCACAGGGGCGGAAATCTGTGGGAAGATATGCTCTGGAATTCCGGACGATCGCGGCGAAACCGATTGGAATGATGGTGCACTATCTGTGGCCTTCTGGCAGGGACTTTGGATTGCAGTCCGTGGATTGATTTACGCGAGTTTAATAAGATTACCATCAAAAATCGCTACCCGTTGCCCCTGATCCCCGAGCTCTTCGATAGGTTGAAGGGCTCGACCATCTTTTCAAAACTCGACTTACGGGGAGCCTATAATCTTATTCACATCCGCAGTGGCGACGAGTGGAAGACCGCGTTCAATACGCGCAGTGGGCAACTATGAGTACCTGGTGATGCCTTTTGGGTTGTGCAATGCCCCTGCAGTTTTCCAAGACTTTATGAATGAAGTTTTCCGTGATATCTTGAATATTTTTGTGATTATCTACTTGGATGATATTCTTATTTTTTCCAAGATTCTCGACGAACATATTCTTGTATTGTATTGTATTTATTGTATGTCTTTATTTATATAGCGCCATTAATGTACATAGCGCTTCACAGTAGTAATACATGGGGTAATCAAATAAATAACAGATAATATAAATAACAGATCATGGGAATAAGCGCTTTAGACATTCAAGTAACATTAAGGAAGAGGAGTCCCTGCCCTGAGGAGCTTACAGTCTAATTGGTAGGTAGGGAGAATGTACAGAGACAGTAGGAGGGAGTTCTGGTAAGTGCGTCTGCAGGGGGCCAAGCTTATGTATCATGTGTTCAGAATATCCACAGTGCTATTCATATGCTTCTTTAAGCAAGTGTGTCTTAAGGTGGGTCTTAAAGGTGGATAGAGAGGGTACAAGTCGGGTACTGAGGGGAAGGGCATTCCAGAGGTGTGGGGCAGTCAGTGAAAAAGGTTTAAGGCGGGAGAGGGCTTTAGATACAAAGGGGTTAAAAAGAAGACATCCTTGAGAAGAACGCAAGAGTCTGGATGGTGCATAACGAGAAATTAGGGCAGAGATGTAAGGAGGGGCAGAAGAGTGTAAAGCTTTAAAAGTGAAGACAAGAATGGAGTGTGAGATGCGGGATTTGATCGGAAGCCAGGAGAGGGATTTCATGAGACAATTAATTACTTGTTTTGGCATCTAATTAGTTTTCTACGTTTGCGTTAAACTCATGTAATATACCATCCATTATGGATTTCTTGTAACAGTGCATTATGAGTCCTGTGGATCTGGGCATGAAAAGCTTAAAGGTCTTCTTACAAATTGAGTAATTTAAAATCCAATTGAGCTGGTTGTGGATTGATATCTTCTTTAACTTTAACTCCTGGACGTAGGGATAGGGCCGCTTCCTCCTTGTTCCACATCTCACAGGGGCGGAAATCTGTGGGAAGATATGCTCTGGAATTTCGGATGATCGCGGCAAAACCAATTGGAACGATGGTGCACTCTCCGTGGCCTTCTGGCAGGGACTTTCGGAGTCCTTGAAGGACGAACTGGCGGCTTGCGAGAAGCCATCTTCTTTGGAAGGACTAATCTCCTTATGCATCAGGGTGGACCAATGACTTCAGGAAAGGTGGGCCGAACGTCAACGTCCTCGTTCTGTCTCCTTTATGCCTTCTGTTCCCAGATATCCTGTTCCTGCTTTACCGGCATTGGACGCTCCGGAACCCATGCAAATGGGCAGCCATCAGCTTTCTTCTGAGGAACGTCTTCGTCGGAGGAATGAGGGACTGTGCTTCTATTGCGGATCTCCCGGGCATATTTTACCTCATTGCCCCCTGAGGCCAGGAAACGCCAGCACCAGTGAGGTATGAGGGGATTTCACTGGGTACAATCTCTTCCTCCCATTCTCCCTTGGAGGAGTTCCCCAAGCGTATCTTACTCCCTGTCTTCCTTAAGTGCGCCAGCTTCCAAATCCCTGCCCTGGCCTTCCTCGACTCCAGCTCCGGAGGGAATTTCATGAACCATGCTTTTGCTATTCAGAACAGCATCCCTCTCCGTGAGAAAGCCATTCCGGTCGGATTGGAGGCTATCGATGGGCGCCCCCTTCAGCCAGCCTTTATTTATTTGGGGACACTCCTCATTGAACTCTCTATGGAGGATGGACATGCGGAATTAATTACCTTTGATGTCATCCACTCCCCTTCGGTTCAACTCATTCTGGGCCTACCGTGGTTACAACTCCACAACCCCATTATCGATTGGACTGCTAAGTCCCCCAACCATTGGAGATCTACCCTTATGGAGTTGATCTCTTCTTCCTCCATGGTAATGGCCATCTTGGAGACTTCCCCCCCGCATGAGACCACCTTACCGGAAGTCTATTTGGAGTTCCTGGATTTCTTAAGTAAGACCAAGTCCGAGGAACTTCCGCCCCACCGCCCTTTCGACTGCCCGATTGACTTGATTCCTTGAGCCGTTTTTCCTAATGCCAGGTCGTACCCCTTATCTTTGCCCAAGATGGAGGCCAAGGCGGAGTATAGTGCGGAGAATCTTCAGAAAGGGTTTATCCGGAATTCCACCTCCCCCGCTGGAGCAGGTTTATTTTTTGTGAAAAAGAAGGATGGGACGCTTTGTCCGTGCATTGATTTCCGCGGGCTTAATAAGATTACCATCAAAAAATCGCTACCCGTTGCCCCTGATCCCCGAGCTCTTCGATAGTTTGCAGGGCTCGACCATCTTTTCAAAACTCAACTTACGGGGAGCCTATAATCTTATTCGCATCCGCAGTGGCGATGAGTGAAAGACCGCGTTCAATACGCGCAGTGGGCAACTCTGAGTACCTGGTGATGCCTTTTGGGTTGTGCAATGCCCCTGCAGTTTTCCAAGACTTTATGAATGAAGTTTTCCGTGATATCTTGAATATTTTTGTGATTATCTACTTGGATGATATTCTTATTTTTTCCAAGACTCTCGACGAACATATTCTTGTATTATATTGTATTGTATTGTATGTCTTTATTTATATAGCGCCATTAATGTACATAGCGCTTCACAGTAGTAATACATGGGGTAATCAAATAAATAACAGATAATATAAATAACAGATCATGGGAATAAGCGCTTTAGACATAAAAGTAACATTAAGGAAGAGGAGTCCCTGCCCTGAGGAGCTTACAGTCTAATTGGTAGGTAGGGAGAACGTACAGAGACAGTAGGAGGGAGTTCTGGTAAGTGCGTCTGCAGGGGGCCAAGCTTATGTATCATGTGTTCAGAATATCCACAGTGCTATTCATATGCTTCTTTAAGCAAGTGTGTCTTAAGGTGGGTCTTAAAGGTGGATAGAGAGGGTGCAAGTCGGGTACTGAAGGGAAGGGCATTCCAGAGTTGTGGGGCAGTCAGTGAAAAAGTTTTAAGGCGGGAGAGGGCTTTAGATACAAATGGGGTAAAAAGAAGACATCCTTGAGAAGAACGCAAGAGTCTGGATGGTGCATAACGAGAAATTAGTAAGGAGGGCAGAAGAGTGTAAAGCTTTAAAAGTGAGGAGAAGAATGGAGTGTGAGATGCGGGATTTGATCTGAAGCCAGGAGAGGGATTTCATGAGGGGAGATGCTGAGACAGATCTAGGAAAGAGTAGAGTGATTCTGGCAGCAGCGTTTAGGATAGATTGTAGGGGAGACAGGTGAGAGGCAGGAAGGCCTGACAGCAGGAGGTTACAGTAATCAAGACGGGAGACAATGAGGGCCTGAGTCAGAGTTTTAGCAGTCGAGCAACAGAGGAAAGGGCGTATCTTAGTTATATTGCGGAGAAAAAAGCGACAGGTTTTAGAAATGTTTTGAATGTGAGGGGCGAATGTGAGAGAGGAGTCGAGTGTGACCCCTTGGCAGCGTGCTTGGGCTACTGGGTGAATTATGGTAGTTCCAACAGTAATGTGGAAGGAGGTAGTAGGGCCAGGTTTGGGAGGAAGTATGAGGAGCTCTGTTTTAGCCATGTTGAGTTTAAGGCGACGGAGGGCCATCCAGGATGATATAGCAGAGAGACATTCAGAAACTTTGGTTTGTACAGCAGGTGTAAGGTCGGGTGTTGAAAAGTATATTTGTATGACGTCAGCATAGAGGTGATAATTAAACCCAAAAGATGTTATTAGGTCACCTAGAGAGAGTGTGTACAGAGAAAAGGGAAGAAGTCCCAGGACAGAGCCCTGGGGTACCCCCACAGAGAGATTGATAGAGGAGGAGGAGGTGTTAGCAGAAGAGGCACTGAAAGTACGATGGGAGAAGTAGGATGAGATCCAGGATAGAGCTTTGTTCCGAATACCAAGAGTATGGAGAATATGAAGGAGAAGAGGGTGGTCCACGGTGTCAAATGCTGCAGAGAGGTCGAGTAATATGAGCAGAGTGTAATGACCTCTGTCTTTGGCAGCATGGAGGTCGTCAGTTATTTTAGTGAGGGCTGTTTCCGTGGAGTGAGCAGTGCGGAAGCCAGATTGTAGAGGTTCTAGGAGAGAATAGGTGTTGAGAAAATGGAGCAAGCGAGAGAATACAAGTCGTTCAAGGAGTTTAGAGGCAAAAGGCAGGAGGGAGACAGGTCGATAGTTAGAAAGACAGGTAGGGTCAAGCTTGCTGTTTTTGAGTAATGGTATGACTGTTGCATGTTTGAAGGAGGATTGAAAGGTTCCAGAGCAGAGGGAGGAGTTAAAAATGTGTGTGAGCGTAGGGATTATAGTAGGAGCAAGAGGTTTTAGGAGATGGGAGGGAATGGGGTCAAGAGGGCAAGTGGTAGAGGGAGAAGAGGCGATCAACAGCGACACATCCTCCTCTGAGACAGTGGAAAAAGAGTCAAAGACGGCAGGAGGAGAGTTAGGAAGAAGTGTAGGATGGGAGGGAGAAACAGAGGGGATGTTCTGCCATAAGGATTCCACCTTTTCCTTAAAATAGTAAGCAAAGTCCTGAGCGGAGGTGGAGGAAGGAGAGGCAGCTGAGGGTGTTTTGAGTAGAGTATCAAAGACAGAGAATAGTCGGCGTGGGTTAGACTTGTGCATGTTGATTAGTGAAGAAAAGTAGGCTTGTTTAGCTTGCGAGAGGGCAGAGTTGAAACAGGATAGCATAAATTTGTAGTGAAGGAAGTCTGCGAGAGTATGAGATTTCCTCCAGAGGCGTTCGGAGGAACGAGTGGAGGAACACAGCATGCGCGTGTGGGAATTTAGCCAGGGTCTAGGATTAGAAGGGCGAGTGCGGCAGAGAGAAAGCGGGGCATGTAGCTGAAGAGAGGAGGACAAGGCAGAGTTGTAGTTCCTGACCAGGTTGTCAGGGTCTGTAGCAAAGCTGAGAGAGGAGAGGGAGGAGCGTAAAGTGGACTCAAAGTCAGGTAAGTGAATAGAGCGCAGGTTTCTGCAGAACCGGGGGTAGATTGAGGTGGGGAAGGGGAGAAGCGAAATAGAGAGAATGAGGTGAGGTGATGGTCAGAGAGAGGAAAAGGGGAAATGGAGAAATCAGAGAGAGAGAAGTTTTTAGTGAAAACCAGGTCTAAGTATTGGCCATCCTTGTGGGTGCTGGCTGCAGTCCACTGTTGAAGGCCAAAAGATGAGGTTAGAGAAAGAAAGCGGGAAGCCCAAGGGAGAGAGGGGTCATCAATGTGGCAATTGAAGTCCCCAAGGAGAAGAACAGGGTAGTCTGAAGAGAGAAAGAAAGAGAGCCAGGATTCAAAGTGAGAGAGAAAGGCAGAAGGGGGATGAGTAGAGGTAGGTGGGCGATAGATGACCGCCACATGAACAGGGAGAGGAGAGAAGATCTGGACAGTGTGAGCCTCAAAGGAGGGAAAAGCAAGAGAGGGGGGAATAGGAAGGGTTCGGTAACGACAGAGAGAGGAGAGCAGGAGCCCCACGCCTCCACCCCTGCCATCAGGGCGCGGAGTGTGGGAGAAGGAAAGACCACTGTAGGAGAGGGCAGCTTCCAGAGCAGAGTCAGACTGAGTGAGCCAGGTCTCAGTTATAGAAAAGAGAAGCAGGGAGTGAGAGAGAAAGAAGTCATGCACAGAGAGGAACTTGTTAGAGAGGGAGCGAGTATTCCAAAGGGCACAGGAGAAAGGGAGAGAGGAGGGAGGGTGGCAGGGGATGGGTATGAGGTTGGAGGGGTTGACACCAGAAGGAGTAGAAGTTGCATGTGGGAGGTGAGGACGAGAGCAAGTAGAAATAAGACAGGGACCAGGATTTGGAGAGATATCCCCAGAAGCCAGGAGGAGAAGCATGGATAGAAAGAGGATGTGTGAGGATGATTTGTAGGGTGTGTTTTAGTGCAGGATGTATAGCTGTGTGGTGTCAGAGGACGCAGGTAAGAAAGGAGTTCATGTGAACTGAGAAGTGGGGAAGAAAGGAGAGATGGAGAAATATTAATAGAGTTAGAGACATAATGAGACTGGTGGAAGGAAGTGCATAATTTGAAAATGAGTGAGGTTACAGCAAATACAAAAAATAAAGGCGGCATCACAGCAATAGTTGAGATGTGCAGTCTGGGATAGATGATATCCTCATTTCCAACGTAGATCAAAAGCAGGAATCAGACGTAGTAGGTGTTGTCCACTTTTACACTTGTTTTTGAACTTCCTTTTTAAACTTCATAAATACTTGAAACATATATACTTAAAAGCATATCTGCTTGGAAGCATGGCTGCAGGCAGCTAAGGCTGCTATGATTTTACTTATATACCTTTACAAAGTCACCTGGCTGGCACAACAAACTTAATTAGCACATGTGAGGGACGTTTAAGCAAATGGTTTTCTAAGATTGGGTGTTGTCTTGCACAAGTGTGAAAGCTGAATTAAATTAAGACATCAGGGGATGATTAACAGACAGACAATTTGGAATATGTTTTTACATAAATAGAACTAAATACACAGCAGGGGAGGATATCAGGACAGAGACAATTTGGAATATGTTTTTACCTGAGGAAAGAGAAGAGATGAGATGAGATTGATTCAATAGTCTTCCTTTTTAAACTTCATAAATACTTGAAACATATATACTTAAAAGCATATCTGCTTGGAAGCACGGCTGCAGGAGAAAGGAACCTCCTGCAATTTCTCCTCTGTGTCGAACTGATGAGACAAAGCATCAGCCTTAATATTAATATCTTAATGAGATGACAAAGTTAAATCTCGAGAGGAACAACGCCCATCGGGCCTGACGGTGCTCTCTTGTCTGCGGGCTAACAAGCTCTACGCCAAGAGGGAAAAATGTTTATTTCATCAATTCTCAACCACTTTTTTAGGATACATTATCTCGGACCAGGGGTTCACCATGGATCCGGAGAAGCTCAAATCTGTCCTTGAATGGCCGCAACCTAAATCTTTAAAGGCGATCCAACGCTTCGTGGTTCCGTGAACTACTATAGGAAATTCATCGCTGTTTTTCTACTCTGGTAGCACCCATTACAGCCCTTACTAAAAAAGGGGTCGACCCTACCTACGTGCTTTTGAGTCTCTCAAAAAAGCTTTTCTCTCGGCCCACATTTTGCGACACCCTGTCCCCACCCTCCCCTTTACCCTTGAGGTCGATGCCTCTGACGTGGGAGTTGGTGCAGTACTCTCGCAAAGAACCACCCCCGAAGATAAACTCTACCCCTTCGGGGTTTTTTTGTAAGAAATTCTCTCCAGCGGAGAGAAACTACGGCGTGGAAAATAGGGAGTTGTTGACCATCAAGATGGCCTTGCAAGAATGGAGACATCTTCTTGAAGGAACCAAGGAAGCATTCCTGATTCTCACGGACCATAAGAACCTTTCTTACATTGAGGGTGCGCATCGCCTTGGCCCCATCAGGCCCGATGGGCATTGTTCTTCTCGAGATTTAACTTTGTCATCTCATATCCCTGGGACTAAAAATATTAAGGCTGATGCTTTGTCTCATCAGTTCGACACAGAGGAGAAATTGCAGGAGGTTCCTTTTCCCCTGACTGTTTATCTCTGCTGCCTCTTTTGATTTTTTAGATAAGATCTTGGAGTCTCAATCACAGGTCCCCGAAGGGCTAGAGGTTCCTGATGGACGTCTTTACGCAGCTCCACGTTTCCTCCGTAAGATTCTGGAATGGGGACACTCCTCCAGATCATCTGGTCATCCTGGCATTAAGAGGACTACGGATCTGATCCGGCGGACTTTCTGGTGGCCTAATATGGTAAAAGACATCCAAGATTTCACCTCCTCTTGCCCAGTCTGCACCAAAGTAAATCGGTCCGTCAAAAGCCTTCTGGTCTACTTCAACCTCTCCCGGTTCCGGACCGTACTTGGAGTCATATTGCCATGGACGTCATCGTGGACCTACCCCCTTCTAACGGAATGACTACGATCCTGGTGGTCATTGACAGATTCTCCAAGCAGGCCCATTTTGTGCCCCTCAAGGGTTTACCTAATTCGACCACCCTGGCCGATATTTTTGTGAGAGAAATTTTCCGTATTCATGGCGTTCCTCTGTCCATTGTTTCTGACCGTGGTACTCAATTTGTTTCAAAGTTCTGGTGCGCATTTTCTCAGAGGCTAGGCATTACTGTACTATCCTTTTTTCTTCGGGTTATCACCCCCAAACTAATGGGCAAACCGAGCGCATGAACCAGTCCCTGGAACAGTATTTGTGATGTTTTTCTTCTGACTCTCAGGATAATTCGGCAGAATTACTTCCTTGGGCTTAATTTGCTATCAACTCTCTCAAGAATTAATCCACTCAGGAATCACCATTCTTTGTCTATTATGGGTTTCATCCTAGTCGCCTTCCTATGCATTTACCTACGTGCCTGCAGCGGCTTCTAGGATTACCACGTTACAGGATTCATGGAGGAGGATTCAAACGGTTTTACAGGAATCAGTCCTGAGGCAGAAGAGACAGGCATATCGGCTTCGTCGGGAGGCTCATAAGTTTGAACCTGGAGAAGGTCTCTCTCTTCTAAGAATATAAAATTGAAGGCTCCAACCCCTAAATTGTCTCCCAGGTTCCTGGGTCCCTTCCCCATCCTGCGACAAGTTAACCCTGTGGCCAACCAACTCCTTAGCCTCCCTCCATAAAGATTTCACCCGTCTTCCATGTCTCGCTCTTAAAACCTTTCATCCAAGGCGCGCAATTTTCTCATCCTTCACTTCGACTTCCTCCCGTTATTGTACAAGGACAACAGGAATTCGAAATTCAGTCCATCATCGACTCTCGCTTCTCCAGAGGCAAGGTTCAGTTTTTGGTTCACTGGAAGGGTTATGGACCTGAGGAACGTTCTTGGGTTTCGCGGTCTGATCTCCATGCTCCGTCCCTACTCAGACGATTCCACCAAAAATTTCCCCACAGACCTTGTATGGATCGTCCGGAGTCCGATCCTCGAGTGGGGGGTACTGTAAGGACCCGCAGTGCTGGGACCTCTGCTCACAGCGCTCCCTTACCTAGTACCGCCGCCGCTCAGAATCCCCGGCGGCGTCCCTCTGCCTTCTGCGTTCCCCTCGCAGCTGCTCTCCCTCTTCCGGGTCACGCGTGTCACCATTACAGGGGCGCGCAGACCCAGGCAGCTTATACCCGTCACTCAGGAGTTAGTCCCGCCCCCTCATTATGGGCCTGCGTGCCAGCACATTCCTCAGCCCCAGGTCTACTCTGGTCAGGCCCCAGGCTCCTGTCCCCTATCGGGTTGGATCCCTGGACCGCACCTCCGCTCCTCCCTTCCGCTGATAGGTTACTGCCCATTATTTAGCACTGTCTCCCCATTCTCCCCATTCTTCCAGTGCTCTGCATAGCTACTGTACCTTGGTGCAGTCTGCTTCTGCTTGGCTCTCTCTTGTTGTTTCAGCCACTGTTCAGGAAAACCTGGTTTATCTGCTGACCTCCCTGGATCTTGACCTTGGCTTTGGAAACTCGACTATGCTGCTTTCTGGACCCCCGGCCCTGGCTCACGGACCCTCTACCATGCAGTCTTCTAAACCCCTTGGACTTGGCAAACGGACTTTCGACGACGCTGCTCTCTCCTCTCCATGACTTTGGCTTACGAACTCTCTGATGCAACCATCTCTACTCCTTGACCCTTGGCTTATGGACTCGACCATTCTACGTCGGATTTGGCAAGTACCTTATTCCACCTATTCTTGTCCCCGGACCAGCAACGCTACTTACCACACTGTGGTCGCGCCCCCGCTTGCTGTTAGGTACGTGGTGTTCTTCCGTTCCACCTCAGTACCTGTGTCTCATCTGGTTTGCGGTCAGGCCGAGCGTTACAGTTATTCAGTTGCATCCTCAATATAATTTCAAATCCATTGAAACCTTATTGAGGATTTGTCAACACTGGACAACTTAGGATCCTGGCATAGAATTGTTGGTTTTTTCCTGATACGGAATCAATGAGGTTACTTTGAGTCAAACCATGTAAATACAATTTTATCTCATTCAATGTTAAATATTCTAAATCCTTAAGTAGATAACAGGGTGTATAAGGGCAGAAGGCAGCTTGAGGTAAAGATTTTTTATAGAGTATTCTGTTTACTTTTAATCACTAAAAGTGAAAGTCTCAGCACTAAATGAAATGGTCTGATTCCTGTCTAAGTTGTTCCATAGATATAAAATTTGAAAAAAGGGTGCTGCACAAAAAGAAATTAGAAAAAACTAACTATATAAACAAAGCTGAACAGATTTGGTGCTCAAAAGTAAAACATAGGGCCCAAAAGAATTATTAATAACGAATTAGTAATAAAGAATTATTAATAAAGAATTATTATTAATACATCATTATTAATTAATAAATAATTATTACTTAATAAAGAATAATAAATAATTATATATTATTTATAAATTATACAATATAATTAAAATAATAATTATAATATACTATATAAAACAGGAATTGAACCCAGGACCCTTTCATATGTTGGTTAAGAGTTCTACCTCTGCACCACAGAAGCTGTGTGATGTCATAGACATCTAGAAATAGACTTAAGATTTAACATTGACATGTACCCTGTGGCAATGTGTTGTAGAGGATAAATATATTTATAGGTTATGTCTTGTCACACCAAGCCTATGGTGTAGAGGTAAGAGGCAAGGCATTGGTATCAGAAGGTCCCGAGTTGAAGCCCTGCATGTGTTTTGTACAAAATATATTAATGTTTAATTGTGTGTCTATGTCTGGTAGTCAATAAAGCATTGAATTGAATGTTTGAAAAAAAAAACGATGGCATGCGACGGGCAGAGAGATGAGCACGTGGACAGGACAGCTGGAAGAGGAGAGCATAAGGCGGCAAAATGGAGGATTTGACATGCTTGTAAGGCGGCAAAATGGAGGCTTTCAATTCGGGAGCCATGCTCAGACCGCGTTTAAGTGAATTCGCGTTGTAGTGGATCGCGCTATAACGGGGTTGAGCTGTATATATATTCTAGATAGTCAAAATAAAATATAAACTAGACATTTATATGCCCACCCACACCAACATACAGTGGCGAGAAAAAAATTGTGAACCCCTGAGTATTTTCCATATTTCAAACCTAAAATGTTATTGGATTTTAATCTAAATCCTAATAAGAGATAAAGATAACCTCATCAAACAAATAACACAAAAACATGATACCTATTCAACATTTATTTATTTATCCACAAATAATTTAACATTCATTATCCATGTGTGAAAAAGTATCTGAACCTTCAGAATTAGTACCTGGTGGCACATCCTTTAGCAGCAATGACTCCCACTAAGCATTTCACTAAGAATTGGCCCATTCCTCCTTACAGAACTGCTTTAACTCATGAACCACTTTTGGTTTAGCTTTAGCTCATGGACAGATGGAATGACATTCTCCTCTAGAATCTTCTTATACCACCATGAATTCTGCATTGTATCAATGATGACAAACTGTCCAGGTCCTGAGGCAACAAAGAAGCCCAAACCATCAGATTACCACCACCAGGCTTGACGGTTGAGATTAGGTTTTTTTGTTCAAACTCAGTGTTTGGTTGTCGCCTAACAGAACGTCTCTCATTGAGACCAAAAAGTTCTACTTTTGACTCGTCTGTCTAGAGAATATTGTTCCAGAAGTCTTGTGGATAATGTATGTGCTCTTTGGTGAACTTCAAACAGGCAGCAATATTCTTTTTAGAGAGCAGTGGTTTCTGCCTTGCTATCCTTCCATCAACACCATTCTTGTTCAGTCTTTTTCTTAGTTGAGTCATGAACACAGAGTGGCCTGCAGATCCTTGGATGTTACTCTGGGTTTTTTTGTGACTTCCTGATGATTTTTAGAAATCCCAGATTTCCGGTGTGGAGTAACCGCTACTCACTATGTTACAGCGTCCTGCTCCTCCAGCTGACGCTGCTTGAATGAGGCTCAGCTGCAAAAATCCTCCTGTTTCCCCCAAAGGCGTCTCTTCAATCTCAACTGATGTAATTAGTAATCATGTGCAAGAAAAACAAAAAGCAAAAAAAGGTACAATAGACAAGAGACAAAAAGGACAACTAGAATAACAAAAAGGACAAACAAACCAGACAAAACAAAACAAAGACTGAGACCAATACTATTACCATAAGTGACTAATTCTAATTATAACTAAAATATGCAGCAACCCATAAATTAATGTAAAGTATATTATAACTGCACACCATCATGGCAATAGAAAAATAGCCACTGATTGAAAAAAATTAGTATAAAGTCACATTATAATCTTAATGATATCAGATAGGACAAAAGAAAAGCAAAATAAAGTAAACGTATATTACCCTGTATTATTTAGATCGAAATATAATAGCCTCGATACACATATAGTGAGTGACACACAAGACATTGTATGATTATAATATTGTGTTTGTAAAGACATGAAGAACAATGGTTAAAGTTGGTAATCAAGGACCAACTTATTTAATCCACTACACTATTTAAATTATACTCCAAAATAGAGATACTTGGACAATATAAACTTGTTCATTAAAGTGTAAGTCAATATGTCAAACCAGTGACACTTCATGTGTAATATCATACATACTCTTAGACAGATTTCAAGCAATTCATTTTGGCAACAATGAGACAACCAATGTAACAAAAGGGTAAACATTTTGTTACTATCCTGTCCGTTCATCTTTAGATGATGTATAAAGTATGTAATGTAGAAATCAACATGGAATCTTGAAGATATCTTGCACTTCTATAAAAAGTATTTCAAATCCCATTCGGTCACTTAAATATCTGAGGCAGTAGACAGATAAAAAAACACTGAGTTTATCTAACTTTAAGAACTAATTTCTGAAAAGGACACAGACTATGCAGCATTGTGTTTTCAGTCTAAATATGAATGTAAATGTCTTATAAAAAACAAATAGAAGAAAACACTTAAGGGCATTTTCTATAATTGCCAAAGCAACCCCTGTTTTGCAGCTTGGAAACAATTTTGATGAACCTCTAAAATGTGACAATCATGAAAATATATGTTTTTGAAAGATATTATTAGTTTTGCTGACTAAACCCAAATTTGTATGAAGCACTCACCCTGGCCTTATTCTCTTTTGTCAATAGAAAAAAAATAGTAACAGGTTCTGCAATGCTCTATGAAGTAAAAAAAAAAATTGCAAATCAGGCTTACATGGGTCCAATTGAGCCATCCAATCTGTTGCCTTTGTAAATCTTTAATACTGCAGCGGCCGAGTTTATTCGAGCATTTGCCCGTTCTCGGCCGCAGCAGTAACCTGGCGCGCGCCGGAGGGTGCCGGGCGCGCGCCGAAGCAGCGGAAGAGCGCCCTCCGATCGGGGTGCTCTCCCTCCCGCTGCCGGGTCCGCCGGGTCCCCCGGAACCTCCTGCCGCCGTCCCCCACATCGCGGGACACCAGGGCTCACTCGGGGAGCCCTGGATGCGCGTGCAGGGGGCGCTGGCACCCGATGACCCGTGACCGCGCATCGGTGACGCGCGGCACGCCGAGGGAGTGAGGCTAGCAAGCCGGGGCATCCCCCGGCTTGCGGAACTAGCCCTGCTCGGATTAAGTGTGTCGGTAGTGTAGATTTAATTTACTTGCGTATGCCATCTTCAACTTTTTTTTTATTTTAGAACTAAAGGGGTATTACTCACAATTCCATATACTGTCATAGGAATTCATGTTTCTTGCAGTATATTGATTGCATGTATAATATGATTACAAAAGAGAAATTAAAACAAATAAGGACACTGTGGTTCATATCCTAGGCACCCCCAGCTCAATTAATTAAAAATATACCACCACCCCATCTAATAATTATACTTTTTCTGAAGTATCTCTAGCTCAGACATCACTTCACAAGACATACAGATGTAGCTGCCTGTTCTCTACCGCTTGTCGCGTGACAACCTAAGCCATGCCTCTCCGTGCCGTGAGTTTTCAGTAATTTTCATGTGAGTTAGCTGTAAATTTTACCGCGGTCTGAAATAGTGCAGAAATTGAAATTTAGCATTGTCTGCAATACCAGCCAGAAACTCAAGTCGGCGATCAGGAGTTTGTGTGCCTTAAGAATCTAATTGCAATGCAACCTGTCACTTATTCCCGTTCATGTGTGCATGATCAGATATCACACATATGTTTAGTACTGTACAGTATGTACTTCAAGTGTAATTCATTAAAATCTAAAGAGTAAAAACGTGAACACACCAAAAAGTATTTTTTAGAGAATTAAATGTATTATTTGCATAAGATAATAAAGTAAAAATGAATAATACAAAAATACAAAGTCTCTTCTTCTAAATTTATTATGTTTTTTTATGTTTCATCGAACTGGCTGGCTCTTGGATGTCTTGGCCTGTAAACAAAAAGAGAATATTAAATATTTATTGAATATATCACCTGAGAAGCACTAAATAATGTCATACTTTTGCCCTGTGATGTGGTCGACAACAGGCAGTTGCACCTGTACAGTACTGTATGCATGTCACAGTATTTCTGCACATGTGTGTCACTATGGAACCAGGTTGAAATGCATATGTGTTTCTCAGTATTTCTGTGCATGTGTGTCACTGTCGAACCTGTTTGAAACGCATATGCGTGTCACAGTATTTCTGCGCATGCGTGTCACTATAGAATCTGGTTGAAAAAAACAAACTGTATGATGCAGTAGTTGCATGAATTACAGTACTTACATTACCTGATGGTGTCGCTAGATGTCTTTCTTGCACGTATATTGTGCGTTATGCATTTTATAGCATTTCTTTAATTTTTCTTTTTAGGTTACCCATTCAATGCCCATGTGGTTATCAGTGCTTCCGTGTGTGGTATAGTTTACCACAGTGACATTCAATAGGTTTATTGCCTACTGTGTATTATAATGCACATTTTATTTTAATGCGTATTTATATTTATTAAAATCAAATGAGCAAAAGCGCTATTAGCCATATTTGTACAGTATGTTTGATGATGGTGGTAGAGTGACAGAGTTGTAGAGGTACAGTATAGTAGTTGTCCTAGGGGCGATGGCCTTCATCCTGGCAGGGGTAAGTACTGTATAATTTTTATTTTCTAGATTTTGATATATTTAAATGAGATATGTATATATATTTAAATGACATTAATACTTTATGTACAGTACTACTGTAAGTGTATTACATGTAAATCTAAAGAGTAAAAACATGAACACATCAAAAAGTATTTTTAAAGAATGAATTGTTTTATTTGCACACGATAATCAAGTTAAAATGAATAATAAAAAAATAAAAAGTCGTCTCTTCTTCCAAATTTAATATCTTCTTTTATTTTTATTTTCTTCGAACTGGCTTGCACTTCTTAGACATCTTGGTCTGTAAAGAAAGAGACAATATTCAATAGTTATAATCGCATCTTACATTATGAAATCCTCAGTTTTTTTGGTTTGGGATGAAAGGACATGGCATGAATGGATGTAAGCACAGTACAGAACTGCACATTACCTGGCAGTATTGATGGGTGTGTTTCCTGCACCAATGGGGGTGTTTCCTGCATGTTGTCTTCGCCCCTTGCTTCAAACATGCAAAAGAGAAATAGAAAAAATAATTAAACAATGACTACATTATGAAATCCTGAGGTTTTATGGTTTGGGAGAAAAAAGCATGGCATGACATACAGTACATTACCTGGCAGTATTTCAAACCCTGTGTGCAAGGGGCAGAATCTTTGCATAGAGGAATATGGCAGCCCAGGTTTGTCGTTAAAACTGAATGACCAGACACCTATTTCAACAGCATTAGTTGTAACCATCTAATTCAGCAAAGTACCTCCCTTGGGAAAAATGGATTTAACATGCATTGAACAAGCGTGAAATGTAGTCTTGTTGTCTACTGTTGAACTGTTGTAATACAAGTGATCACTGCCTGAGACCATGTGTGTGAGGAAATTTCTGTTTATCTACAGGAAGCATACCCACAAGCGTGAAATGTAGTCTTGTTAATAATGTTAATATTGAATAGAAGGAAAAAAAATCTGATTATCTGTCATAAATTGCACATGCAAAGATACACTAAACTTTAGTATGCAATTTGATTGACAAAAACAAATTTGGGGATTTGTAATTTTTTAAATTGTGTTAAATAAGAAAAACATCCATCACAATATTTTGTTCCATTGTTAGTCAAGGCATTATAAGGCATTCTAAGGCTACGGCCCCAGTCACTACGCGCGTGCTTGGGTCGGAGCGCCTGGCGGCATGTGCACCTTGTCAAGCCATGACCTGTGGTCTGTGACGGGAAAGACAAGATCGCAATGGGTGGACGTGATATGGGGGCACGGTTATGACGTAATGCGGCTGGTTCACCATCACTGGCTGAATCACCACTTTGACATGGCCAGCACTCCGTTGCCACTAGTAAAGACAAAATACTTGTCTTTACAAAATGTGGTCGCGCATCGCAATCTCTACACGCACGTGCAGGCAGCTACTGGGCCCGGCCCCAATGATGGGTGGATCTTGTTCTCGCAGCGCACGCCTTAGTGTGCGCTTCAGCTGGCACTGGGAACTACCTTACCTGGTGTAGGAGCCACTTGCTCCCTACACCCTTCCTTCCCCTTCCTGCTCCCTGCTCCAACTGCCAAACGTGGTCCCCGCAACATTGTAGCCTTCCTCCACAGGAGAAGCTGCAAAACCCTATTTGCTGGCTGGCTACACATGATGTGGGTGAAAGGGCAATCACCAGAGGCTGCTGGGAATTTTAGTCCACTCAGGACCTCTTTAGCATTGGGACCGCGTGCGCTACCCTTACTGCGCCTGCGCGACCAATATGCACGCTGCCACAACCTGTCATGGTGGCCCCTGCTAGCCGGGTGCGCCACCGAGGCTCCGGGGACTCGGAGCGCTCCCTCCTCCAGCCCCCACCCTAGCTCCGTGCCGGCGGGTCCGTCGCTGGCTCTGGCGGCACCCGCGATCGCTCGGCACGCTACAGAGGGGGTCTTTGGTGCTGAAATAAGACCGGGGCTAAACTTTATTGACAGGTGCGATATTAACTCAGTTTTAACAGTGTGATATGTAACATGGCCTAAGTGAGGGTCTCTCTCTATCTTTGGTAAATCCGTAATGGCAGCAAATGTTACCACATTCTAGCTGAACCTGGGTGTGTTGGATTTAATAAACCTGTTTTAGCAATGCTTGAGATCAACCAACAAATTCAAACTTTGTCTATGCTTTGTACTGTAATGATCCTGAAAATACATAACATATTGTTTTACAGTCAGTCTAGATAACCATTAATATAGCAAATTGTTTCAAAGGTTAGCATATGATGTCATATTCCTTTCATAGTAAATATACATGGTCTTGTTTATGAGAATATTGTAGGTCATGTTCACTAAATAATTCTTTCATACGACTTTCTCAGAACAACTATAAAATAATTTATATGTAATTAAATGGTAAACAATACATGCAGTTTGAATTAGAAGTGAAAGAGAAACATTTTTCAACATAGCAATTGTTTGTCACAGTCTATTACGCCTTTTAATTAGAACAGCACCATTCCCAGTTGTGTCAGTGTTTCCATTATAAACTTCTATTTGCAGAGGTTTATGTGATTCAGCCATAACAATTCACAGCAGGGTAAAACTTGGAATAGAAAGTATCGACCTAAAGGTAATTTTTTAACCAATTCAGAGGGAGGATAAAGGTGAATTTGATGGCTTAGCTCTTTTTGTGCTACTCTTTTTATTATTGACGTTAACAAAAGACGCTGAGAGAACACAATCCTATTGGGAAAACCCCAAGAGATACATATTTCAAAAGAAGCACTGTTCAGAAATCCATGGACAACGCTACAATTCTCTCCCTGCTGTACAATACTAAAAGTACAATAGTATATAGAGATGGCAGAATAAATCTGTTTAAAGGGCGACATACCCAAGAAGATTCTTGGACAGAACTTAAATATCAGTCATGTTTGACATTTAGACCACATTTTTGTCATTTCTACAAAATTTACAGGAAGGGCTTTTAATAATTATATATTTTTCTTGATTAGTATATAGGTATTTGTGATGAAAGAGCATGAACACAAGCACCTATAAATGTAGGTCACCAGGGAAAATGTGTATTTACAAAGATTCTGTCAATGAACAAA
Source organism: Ascaphus truei (assembly GCF_040206685.1). Taxonomy (NCBI): domain Eukaryota; kingdom Metazoa; phylum Chordata; class Amphibia; order Anura; family Ascaphidae; genus Ascaphus; species Ascaphus truei. Next base: position 247,800,551 of record NC_134484.1, on the reverse strand, counting down.
ATTAGCTAGGGTATAACCTGAGTCCTCAGACCACCAGGAAACCCATTTATATGGATGTATGAAAAGGGACAAAATATAAAAAGTTAAACAGTAGTGTGCCACCCACCACTCAGGACCACCAATAAGGCTACACAAGAACACTTCCCAGACCTCTCGTATCGGCAGTAGCACCTGCTGTCATATATCAAGGCACTGTAAACTTTATCTCAAAAGAGATATGATGATTTATAAATGTATACTGGGGGATTATGGGACCTGCTATAAATGCCTTAGACTACAGAACTCCAAAAACACACAATAAAGAAAAAAAAAACTTACGTGCAAAGAGCTTTACAATTAAAAATAAAATAAAATGTGGAAAGCAGAGACTTTAAAAATACCAATAAATGCACTGTAAAGCTAAAGCAATGCCGAGTATAGCACCCAAAATGGTTAACATACAGGTAGCATACAGCCACAAAATAGGGTGATTAAACAAATAAGTCCTAACACTTACAGGGATACTGGTCACATGAAGATTGGTGTCTCTCTACAGGCAGGGGTTATAGGTCTGTGGGATCTCAGAAGGAAAGGTTCTTGAAGCAAGAAGATAGTATTCTTTGTTGCAGGAAGGGAATCTTGATTCCTAAATTGAGGGTCTAGGAGTGAAAGTGATTTATTGCTCCAAGGTTAGATTTGCCCTGTGCTTAGTACCCCAGGCAAGACTGAAGAAAGCAGGTTCATGCAGAGTTACATTTACTTATGTTTCTCTAGTTCAGAAAATAGAAGCGTATTGAGCTTGCTGATCCAACCAATCTGATAACAAATTTGCCAATCAGTTGTGCTGGGGTTTTAAATAAAGAGCCAATTAGGAGTATAAGTGTGTTCTATTTCCTCACCGGGCAATCAGCGATGTGGGAATTTTATAAGGGAAGTCAATCGAAATTGTCTAATTCTGGTGGAATAAGTCCATAAGTACTTGGTGACAAATGGATCCTGAAGAAAAATATGATTCAAAACAAGTAAGAAATTGGGGCAGTACAGGGGCAAGGGTTTTAGCAGATGTCTGGGAAAGCATGATGTCACCTTCTGCAGCCAGCTGTCACTCACTGCACAGCTCTTAGCTTCTGTTCCTTCCTCCTAAAGTAGTGGTGGCTGCTCAAACCATAGCCGGTGCGGGTGACTGGTGATGGGGAAGCATGGGGGGGAGGGAGGGAAGCATGGGGGGGGGGGGAAAGGGGGGAGGGGGGAGGGGGGATGGGAAGCCAAAACTTCTGGATTTACTGCTCCATACAAAACACAGCAAATTAGGATCACAGCAATGAAAAACAATGCAGAATAATACAAAGTTACAATAAAAAAGTGCAAAAGAAGGCATGCACGAAGAGACACCTGCTGGCCGTCGGAGTGAATGGAGACCTGATTTCAGTGCTCCTCTCCCACCGGCACTATTAAAGTAATTATAAGTGGCAGAAGCGTGAATTTACCTGATCGCTATATAGCACAGCACTCATAAACGTCCAGAGATACCGATTAATAAATCAACTCGGACCAAAAGCCAACCGGTCACCACTTACTTCAGGAAAAGTGGAGTGCCCCCAGCCGAAGGCAAGGAGATCCCCATGCAGACATCAGACAAGGCCCCTGTTATGCATCCTCTCATGGAAGAGGAGGGGGATGAAGAGACAGTCCGGCGCAAGGACCTAAAGGCATTCTGTGCAGATATGAAGAAATTCTTTATGACAGAACTTTGGGCGCTTAGAAAAGACCTTGATGCTCTCGGGGAGCGAACTGACTCCATTGAAACCAAAATGGATGAGACAACTACTGTCCTAGCTCAAACTCACGACCAAGTTACTGCATTGAACGACAGAGTCAGGTTCTTAGAGGACAAGGCGGAGGACGCAGAAAACCGCGACCGGCGTTGCAACATCAGACTGCGGGGGGTCCCTGAAAATATAAATGATCCTGAAGACTTTACCAATAGGTGGCTGGAACACCTTTTTCCGGATAAGCCATACTCTGAGATACTGCTAGACCACTGCCATAGAGCTCTACGTGGGAAACCTCAGAGCGGTGACCCCCTAGGGATATAATGACAAGATTTCACCATTTCCGCACCAAGGAGGAGGTGTGCAGGATTGCCCGGGAAGCTAAGACACTGGAGTTCGAGGGGGTCAAGCTTCAGATATACCAGGACTTGGCCCCTGCTACCCTGATCAAAAGAAAGGCTCTGGCTCCTATTACAAAAGTTCTCCGTGAGCACAGCATCAGATATAGATGGCTGTTTCCCTGTGCCCTCCTTTCAATTAAAAATGGTGTTGCTCATATGTTAAAAAATCCAGAAGACGGAGAGGGCTTCCTTGCCAAACTTGGTGTCACTGGAGCCATTCATAGTCCAGCACACCCCCCATCCGCTAACACTAACACCAACCCCCCTACTCCCTCATGGAACAAAGCAGGGGCCACCCACGCTAAACAGCATGCAGCACCTGAGGCTTCAGGCTCCAACTGAACACTCGCAATACAAGTCTACAATCTTATATATCTCCCGGAGTGAACCCCAGTCCATACCTGCTGTCTCTTCAATGCCAGCTGTCGCCTCGACATACCCCTCCTGCCAGCTACCAGTTTTCACCCGGATCGGATCCGCATGCTAACTTTGAGCGGCAGCCATCTTGACCCGGTCCTCCCCTGAGCGGAGCGGGAACCTCAATGGTTTTGGCGTCATCGGCAGGCGCCGTCTTCACGCGAGACTTCGGCCGCACACTGATGATGTCAGAGTGGCCGCGATCCCAGAGCAGGAGACAGCCTCTGCATTGCCCCAGAAGCTATGGGAGGCGGAGGGGGAGACTCGGCGACCGGGTCCCTCTCCCCACGCTCGGATCTCGGCCCACTCACCCGGAGCTGCTGAGGGGAGTGTGTTCATCCCCCATTGAGCTCACCAAACATGCCCCTGTCCCCATGAGATCCCCAATAAATAAAGATTAACCCCTTACTAAGCGCTGCCCCACATAGAGTGACACAAGGTATAAGAATAACATAAGCGATGAGTTAGACCCATACAGTCCCATGTAGCTGAGCAACTTCTGATTAAGTAAGATTAGATGTGGTCAGTCTAAGTCCTACTATACATACACCCCTAATACAACGTACACCTGACACCTGTAATATAAATAGGTAATACATGTTATATAAGACATTGTTATATTGTTCTTGTCATAATGTGTTATATGTATATATATATATATATATATATATATATATATATATATATATATATTGTTATACAGGGTTTATGGGGTATTACTATGATACCCACCTGGCGTCGGTTTGGTTGGCAAAGATAGGCTATAAAAGGATATTCTATGGCACGGCATAATTGTCATATCAGTATCAGAGACATTCTAGCACCAACACATTTGTGCGGTACAGGTGGGTTGGTATATATCTACATGAAGGGTAGGGTATATAGGGGATACATACAATACACTTAAGGTATTCTCTTTCTACGTGTTGTAATTACCGTACGTTTTGTATACATATGCTATGGTGTATAGGCTATTGAGTTCAGATAGGTCAACTCAGTTATTGATAACGTTAATATATTTAATCCAGTGCTTCTTTATACCACATATAGCTGACAACAACCTAATCGGCTAAAATACGTTGTTTATTTTAATTATCATATCTGTCATGAATGTTTATGCAGATAGTATACAGATACTTATATACCTATTTCAAATCTGATAAGATAGTTTATTAAAAGTTGCTTAGATGCTGTTCACTTTAGATAAGAACACAAACATATAGGCTCTACAGCCTATGGTCACTGTTATTCCATCAATTATTCCCGTTACTATTAATGTTAATATTACTGTTTATGTTGCATTTATGAATCACTTGTATTGGTCACTATCAGTGGCACTATGTTATGGTCACTGTCACGTTTGCTGTCGCAGTTTACAAAATATGCATTTCCTTTTTTTACAAAAAGTGCCGGGGGAGGTACCATCCCTCGCACATGTGTCCCCTTTTTCGGTCCCCAGATTCGAGGGACCGATACCAAGACCCAGGGTGGGATGTCTCCAACACAGGAGACTGGCCCATCTTTAGGATGGAGTCAGATGACCCACCCTCTGGGCGCAAGGGCTACTCTCGGGGGCTCCCGAGATACGCCCTTGTTTTTTGTTCATCCCTTTTCACATTGTCTTCCTTTTTGTTATTATTTTCCCGTTCCCGTTTTAGCCCGCTTGTCGCTTCCCCTGTTTTGTCTACCTTTCCCTACCCTCTCTCCTACCCTTCCCTCTCTAGGACGTATGGATCCCACCCTGAACATCTAGCCGACAGGATAGACATGGACACAACCGAAAGAAACCTCACACATGATATCACAAGTAAGTATACAGATCACTACACATATCATTTCTTGCACCGTAAAGCATGGCGTTAACATTAATCTCTCACAATGTGAAGGGCTTTAATAGCCCAATCAAAAGATAGCTTGCTTTTACGGATTACAAGAGAAAACAAGCGGATGTGTTATTCCTACGAGAAACACCCTTTAGTAATAATAACTCCCTAAATTCCTGGATAAGGGCTTTTCACAGCATCAGCATCAGTCAAAAAACGAGGAGTAGCCATCTTATTTAGTAACTCAATCCCATTCGTGCCACAGACAACCAAAAAAGACGTAGAGGGTCGGTATATCATTTTAACAGGAACCATACATGAACAGCCCATCACATTGACCTCCCTCTACGCCCCCTGTACACAGGATGCGTCCTTTTTTGACAGATTCTTCCGCTTATTGGCCTCAGTAGCTAAGGGATATATTATATTAGCAGGAGATTTCAATATCACACTGCAATCTTCACTAGACAGATCGGGTGGAAGTGATTCCGATAATAAAAAAGCTCAAAACTCCCTGCACAGTGCCCTAAAAGATAATCAACTAGTAGATATATGGAGGGAGCTCCACCCTACGACAAGGGACTACACTTTCTATTCCCACCCACATACCTCATACAGCAGAATCGATTATCTCTTTGTTTCGTGCCACTTGGTTCCTAAGGTCACTCAAACAATGATCCATGATATTTCATGGTCTGACCATGCACCAATTGAGCTCAGGTGCAACAATATTCAGGCCAATCGACCAGGCGCAAACTGGAAACTCAATGAATCTATCCTTAAAATACCCGAAACTTTCAAAACGATAGGTCAAGAAATAACTAAATTCTTTGAGATAAACACAGGCTCTGTGGAGTCCCATATGGTTTTATGGGAGGCTCATAAAGCAACTCTAAGGGGCATAGTAATCAATCTTACTGCCAAAAGAAAACGAGTGAGGGACTCCAAAATTCGGACGCTCCAATCCAAATTGCATTCCCTTTTATCGAGCCACAAGATCAATCCTGACCCACTTATGACACAGGAACTTAAAGATACAAAAATTGAATTAAACATGTTATTGACTTCCCGGGCGGATAACTCCCTATGTTGGTCTAAGAGGAAGTTTTATGAAAAAGCTAACAGGTCGGGTACGATGCTGGCTCGCGCACTGAAAGATAGGCAATCTAAGTTTAATATTCAAGCTATACGCTTAAAATCGGGTGTACATACGGCCAACCCTAAAAAAATAGTAGAAGAATTCGGTTCATTTTATGGTTCCCTATACGACGGTAAGAAGGTGGCACATAATAACAACACGAGCAGCGCACTGAGAGATTTCTTAGCCAGCTCAAAACTAGAGAGATTGACAGAGCTAGACAGAGAAGCTATGGGCACTGACTTCACATTGGAAGAGGTGTCGCAGGCCATCAAGGAGCTTAAGCCATCAAAGGCACCAGGGTCTGATGGCTTTTCGGGGCTTTATTATAAGAAATTTTCCGAGTCACTTGCTCCGAGGCTGCTCCAAATGTTTAATGCTATCTTAGCAGGAGCCCCTATTCCTGGGGACATGAAGCGAGCGTCTATATCACTTATACATAAACCTGGCAAGGATCCGCTAAATTGTAAAAGCTATAGGCCAATATCTCTAATTAATACTGATATCAAAATATATGCTAAATTATTGGCCAATAGATTAAGTATTATCCTACCCAGACTAATACACCAAGATCAGTTCGGTTTTGTTAAGGGGAGGCAGGCAGCGGATAACACCCGACGATTTATTGATCTGTTGGAATTGGCTAACAAAAATAACACACAAAGCATGCTATTAAGTCTGGATGCAGAAAAAGCTTTTGATAGGATAGACTGGCCATACTTAAAAGAGACGCTCGCGGCATTTGGCTTCGGAAACCGGGTAGAGCGATTATGTCACTATACTCAGGCCCAACCATCAGGGTCATACATCAGGGCTTCCCCTCGGTCTCATTTCAAATCCAGAGTGGCACAAGACAGGGATGCCCTTTATCTCCCCTCCTGTTCGCCCTATGTATTGAACCCCTCGCGGAACGAATCCGAGACAGTCCGGATATCTCAGGGTTAAACGTTTACTCCCAATCACATAAAGCGGCCCTGTATGCTGATGATATCCTATTAATCATCTCCAAACCCCTTACTTCATTACCTAACCTGTTCGACCTACTAGATAAATTCTCCAAGGTCTCAGGTTTCAAGATTAACCAATCCAAATCTGAAGCTCTGAATATCAACCTCCCTAAACATACAGAGAAATTACTGAAACTAAATTTCAATTTTAACTGGCAAAGGAACTCGATAAAATATTTGGGGATCCATATCACCAAAGATGCAAAAAGCATCTATAAAGCAAATTATCCCAAACTGATCTGGACTCTAAAACAAGACCTAATCAGATGGTCTTCCAAGAAGATTTCTTGGATTGGAAGGATTCACAGCGTTAAGATGAATCTATTTCCCTGTATCCTGTACCTCTTCCAGACACTACCTGTGCCACTGAAACTGAAGGAAATATTCTCACTTCAGTCTGGAATATCTAATTTTATCTGAAGAGGTAAAAAACCGAGAGTAAATAAATTAACTATGAAGAGACCTATCTTAGCGGGTGGCCTAGCGGTACCCTGCCTGTTGTCATATTTTAAAGCGGCTCAATTAAGCCAGGTCATACAATGGCATTCCGACCCCAAATTAAAAAGATGGATAGAGCTCGAACATGCGGCTTGCTCCCCTTTAGAGCTTAACAATTTGATTTGGCTACCTAAAACATCAAGGAAAAACACTATTTTTCCGCTCACCTCAATAGCTAACTCCATATCTGTTTGGGAAGTATCAAGATTAAAAAACTCACTTACCTCAGCAAGTTCCCTGATGTCACCCATTTGGAATAATCCTAGCTTTGCACCGGGTCTTATTGGTCATAATCACTCAATTTGGAAATAAAAAGGCTATGCTAGACTCAAAGATCTGGAGGGCTATGATCTAAAAATTAAATCTTTTGACCATCTCAGACTAGAAAAAGACATTCCCCACGCTGAATTCCATAAATACCTCCGGCTCAGATCATTCTATAATAAATTCGCCCCATACCCCCCATTGACGAATTTTGAAAAGCTCTGTCGGGCAGAAACCGACACTAAGGGACTAATATCTACGATATACAGAGAGGTAGTCGAGCCTGCAGTTTCAAAGCACCAATCACCTACATTCCGTACCCAATGGGAAAGAGATCTAGGGGAGACCCTAGACGACGAAGAGTGGAATGCTATATTCCTAGGAGCCGCAAAAAGTTCGATATGCACCACACTGAAGGAGAATGCATATAAAGTTCTTATGAGATGGTACCTCACCCCACTCAAATTATCTAAGTTTGTACCAGGGTCCTCCCCATTGTGTATTTAAAACCAGAGACAGAACATAAAACACAGACAAAGCTCAGTTTTAGCACATCCAGTGAAACTCATACACGGTACAGTGCCTAAATATATATGTATAAATATCTATTAAGTAAAATGGTCTTTTAGTTTGACATTTTTGGCCAAAATTGTTGTAAGCCCCTGAGCCAACTTCACGGCAGACCACAATTCAGGGGTCCCTAAACAATGTGGAGGAACAGCTGACCTGTTACATATGCTGTGGTCTTGCCCGCTGATATACCCGCTATGGGAAAAGATCAGAAATTGGATCCAGAGAGTATTCGATCTCACTATTCCCCCAGACCCGTGGCTGTTTCTCATGAACAGACCACTAAAGGGCCTATCAAAATCACACAATAAACTAATTGCACATTTTGCTCAAGCTACGCGGTGTGAGATCGCAGCACTATGGAAACGCCCCAATATTCCAATTATCCCAAAGATTCGGAATCGTATTTGGTTTATCTGCCAGATGGAAAGTTAACGAGCTTAGTTAACGACACTGGCGACAACTATCTAAAAGTCTGGGCCCCCTGGCTTGCTCAAACAGACATCCCTGGGGTAGAGCGTAACACAATTTGGCTATAATAGTAGTAAATGCGTTCTCCTTCGGGGGCATGAAAACCAACTCCACACCTACAACCTCACACTCCTTACGCCCAATAACTTATACTACTGAAAGGCCTCGCTAGTTGATACACAGTCCTCACGCCGTCCCGGTGTTCCCTGGAGGCAGATGTATTCGTATCCTTGGATACCCCTTCCCTCTCTCCTTCCCCCCCACCCCCTCCTTTACCTCCTCCCCCCCCCTTTTTTTTTTTTTTTACAATTATTATTTACCCCAGTACCTTACAGTACACAATACAGTACACATGATGATTCCCACTCACGTGGTTAAGTAGGGCTCGAAAAACTATGTGAGCTTGTTATGCCTTTGTTATTGTATATGCTATGCTAAATATACACCTGATGTCTTTTTTTTATGTATATCATGCATTTATGTATAATAAAATACAAGTTATAAATAAAAAAAAAAGAAGGAATGCACACTGACACAGTTCAATACTTAAGTAATAATCCCTGAAGAACAGGGCATTACTGGCCAATATTGCCCTGGCTGGAAGAGTTGAAGGCCCGAGGCGAAGCCCTGTTCTGAGTGGATTATTACTATTTTAGGCTAAATGTAGGGTATATTTTTTATTTATTTTTACATTTTTCATAAAAAAATACTTTTGTATTCATATTGATTTTTATCAGCATTATTGTCTATATTCTTTTGCTTTTATTGCAAGTTTATTAAAAGGAAATTATACATACACACAGCCCCCCTCTATATACGCCCACACGCTGCAGCCCTCCCCCTCTTAACACACAACCACACTCTGCAATCCCCCTCAGTATACACAAACACACTCTGTAGCTCCCCCTCCTCTACACCCACAAAATACAATGTAGCCATCCTCCACCCTCTACACTCATAAAACACCCACACACACAACACACGCAGCAGTCCCCCTCTACACCCACAAAGACACACTGCAGCCCCCTAAAACCCACACAACTGCAGACACACACACCAAAACACACTCTGCAGCCCTCCTCCACCATCTACACCAACTGACACACACACACTGCAGCCCCCCTCTACATCAACAAAACACACACTGCAGACACACACACAAACCAACAAAACAGACTCTGCCACCTCTACATCAACAAAACACACACCAGCAGCCCCTCTCTACACCCACTGCAGCCCCCTGTAAACCATCACACCAACAAAACACTCTGCTCCCCTCTTCCACCCACAAAACCCACACTGAAGACACACCAACTGTAGCCCCCCTCTACACCCACAAAACACACACAGCAGACACACCCACAAAACAGACTCTGCTGCCCCCTCTACACCCACAAAACAGACATCAACAGAAGACATACACAGCAATAAAACACTCTACTGGCCCCCTTTACACCCTCAAAAAACACAACAGACACACAAACCTTTTACCTCACTCTCCCGTGTGGAGCTCTCGCAAGGCAGGGTGGAGGAGGAGTTAGTGCCTTGCTGGTGCCTCCTGGCCATTCACCTCCCCTGTCTGAGAGCTGATCTCACTCTTTATGAATGGAACTGAAAGCTGATTGGCTGAAAAACTTGGCAATGCGCCAAAAATTCTGGGCCAATACTGATTGGATAATGCCCAGAATTTTAACCAATAAGAGAGCAGAGATTTCAATAATGCACGGAATTTTAACAGCTTTAGCCTATAATTTAAAATACATTATAAAAGTAGGAGCATAAAATCCAATGATGAATGGATTGCTCATGCAGTGTGTTACAGTACATTACACTTGAATGAGCAGAACAAGAGGAACCCACAAAACCCCTGTAAGCTCAGAACCCAAACCCACCACATCATATATATTTGTGTCTAAAAGGAGTGCTAATGAGATTGTGACCGCAGGTAATATAACAAAAGACAAAACGCTTCAGTGCTACATCCAACATAACAAATTATATAGCTAAATAATTATCTATTTTTCTTTTCATAAGTGCGTGTCAGTTAGTTACTGTAAATTCTTTGGCAAAAACATTTTAACCTTACAAACCATGCCAATGTATCCCCTTTTTTGAGAACTTGATACCGTGGTGTGGCTTGCCAGCGTAAAATGCTCTGGTCAAAGAATTTAACTAACTGACTCTCACTTATGAAAGGAAAAAGATAATTATTTAACTATATAATTTGTCATGTTGTATGTAGCACTGAGGCTTTTTATCTTTTGTTATAGAACAAGAGAAACAATATATTATATGATGAAATGCAATGGTACACAACAAAGAAAAGTCCATAATACAGACTAATGCACACAGCATAAAAAATGAAATGGCAAAGTGAGTCCAGGAAAGTAGCTATATAACACACACCATAAGAAAAAAGGTCACTTTACCCCAGACTCTCTTGGAGATGATACCACCAGAGCTGCCCCAAAGGTGGCCCCTAAAAGAGAGTCTCCCCACAATGCTTCCCCTTCACTGCTCCTGTCCACTAAGTCAGGGTGGACGATAAACATCTTCAGGAAAAAACAGGCACAACTTCAAACACTTCATCAACCCCTCCCTCCGAATCTCTGTGTCTGTTTACCCAACAGCTGATACCACTTTACCTCAGACTCTAATGGAGATGATACCACCTGTTGCCCCAAAGATGGCAGCCGAAGGGCAACCAAGGGGTGTCAACTGTTTACTGCTCTTTGCTGATGTTGCACCTGCTCTGCACAATCTGAAACGCATCAACCTTCTTATCCCCCTTATAGATTATAAGCTCCTTCGGACAAGGCCCTCCTTATCTACTGTAACAGTGTATGTTAATGTATCTTTTAGTTTGTTCACCCTTCAACCATATTGTATTACACTACTGAATATCTTGGCTTGTTATAAATAAATGACAATGATAATAATACCTGCAGGGGAATTAGGGAATTGGGGCTGACAGCGAGAGGGTGTCACCTTTATTGGGGAGCCCTGCTGCCTCCTTTCATTAAAGTATTTGTGGTTGATAATAACATTCTAAAATGTTAAATGTTAAAAAAAAATAAAAATGGGGCTCAATTTAGAAAATATCATTTTCTACTGCCTTGTTAATTTCTTTGTGTATTTCAGTTGTTATACTGTACAATAATATCAAGTGCACAGGCAGTGTATTTTCTTCTTCTAGAATATATTAATTAAACAAACATTTAAGAGCAACATTTTTTTCTCCCCAGGACAAGCAGAGAGCATTGCTACTGAAATCTTGTTTTAAAAGTATATTCTGAAAATTGAAATAAAAAGTACCACATACTGTACAGTAGAGAAGTAAAACAATATTTTTGTCTAACCACAACTACATTAACACTGTTACCACTGCTATACTTGTTAAAACATCCAATGTGGTCCCTACAACACTTAAACATCTGTAAAAACATTTAATTTATTTCCTCAATGCAATACCTATTTATTATTTATTTTTTTAAGCGTGAGGACAATGTTTAAGGACTTAAATTAGATGATTGATTGTAAAAAAAATTACACGTAAATGTTATTTTTTCTTAAACTTTTAATGTTTACAACATAACAAACCAGCATTTCTATGACCTCTATGAAATCTTTTTTCGGATAAAGCACTAGTGTTTTGTTTATGTTTTTGTTCTTTTTCTATAAATAAAAATTGCACTTTACTTTCTGACATGGATTTGATTCTCAAAAAAAATTGTGTTTTAGGTTTAGTTTTGAAAAATCTCAATTTGTTAGTATTTGGTTTGAGATTTTCATAAAAGGTATGGCAAAAACAAAAAATATGCAGGAAAAGAGTAAACAATATACTAAATCATGATTTAAATTTTTTTTTTTAAATATGATCATAAAAACAATTAGGAAACTAACAATTGTAGATAAAAGTTTGGTGAAAGCTTTATTAGTATGTAGACACATCCTAATACCCTAGAACAGCACATTATACTCATAAATGCCTTAGGTACTGAAGTTCTTTGAAACAAATCTCTTCTTCTGTGAAAACCAGAATTGTTTGTATAATCATTTATAGTAGTGCTCATACAAAGCCAAAACCAAGCATATAGAGTTTTGGCAAAACAAGAACAAAAATACAAAAATGTTAGAACCAAAAACCTCGTCCAAAACGGAAACACAAAACATTTCTAGAAGAAACACCAAAACAGATGTCAAGTGCCTGTACTAATCAAATAGTGCTATCTGTATGTCAACCACAATACACAATACTGAGGCAATGCAACTCTGTTAAAAAAAAAACTGGCAATGATTGACTAGTATACTGTCAGAGGCTAGCGAGAGATCAGATGGTATTATCTGCATGCCAACCAACATACAGTTTCAATAATGTTATAATTTGACAGTGTTAATCAAACTGGTATACTAGTGAAGCCCTTGTACCCCGGGTAACGAGACTACCCGTGCTGCTGTCACCTGTTTGGCTACCAGAAGGTCTGAGCCTCCGCCACTTGGAGCCTGGAGTATACTTATCATCTCAGTGCAGCGCCTCCACCAGCGAGGGATCCCAGCATAGTGGGAGGAGCCCCTCACCGGAACCAATATACACAATAATTATACACAGGTATATTTTAACAGTGTTTACTAAGCACATATGAATATATATATATATATATATATATATATATATATATCATCCAACATAACACGGCCCTGCAAGGCCTTCCACCAACCAATAATACCACCCGAGTGAAACCCCCAAAATCCTGGAGTGCCTTGGCACTTAACCCTTAGTGTCCACAACCAAGTCCCTCCCCAAAGAGCATGTGTGGGATAGCGCTTCCCTTAATGTGTAGGGGCCCATTGGTGCACGTGAATAATACCTCCCTGGTCTCCGTCCAGACCAGGTTAACAAGCAAAGAACTCAGTGGATCCGTAACATGATTCTGTACGGTGCTCCACCGGTTCCTCTGCTGTGATGATCCTTTGGCCGATGCATCTGGAGGGGCCATCAGCTGGATTGTACCCATATAATAGAGCCTTTTCAGCTCACAAGCCTCAGGCCACACATCACCGTTAGATGGAATGTCCTGTGCTGATGTCCCTTACTGAAACACTACTGGGTCCCTATCTCAAGGCCTTTCCCTGCAGCATACACCATCTACTGTGAATCGGGGGTCTATCTTGGACCAAAGGGGGGAATCTGGCCTAGTCCAGTGTAGCACTGCTCCCTGGACATTACCTTCACCCTCCCTGTCTGGATCCCGACTGCCAACGTGTCCCTATGTGTGCAAAACTTATCTCCTCTTTCGTGCCGAGAGCCTAAAGGCCCTATTGGCTGTTCACGCCATGTGATCTGCAGCCCTGGGGCTGCTGGGAATTGCAGTCCCCACTGAGCCTATTTCCTTTGGCTGCCGTGACTCTTCCCTTTCTGTACGTGCGCCAGATTTCACGCATGCGCGATAACCTCTAAAATGGCCGCGTTCTCCACTCTACTCACTCCGTAGCCCCTGACCACCCGTCGCCCCTCACACAGCTCAAACGCGCGCGGTCTACAGAAGTGGAAATTAAGTTTTGTTTTGGTTCAGCTTGCTAATGTTGATCCAATTCCACTGTTTGGATTAAACCAGACACCGAGGGGCCTATTCTATAAGCCTTGATTAGCCACTTATCGAGCACTTATCAGCCAAAATGCCTATGGCAATTCAGGTAGCCTCGATAAGTGGGCAATACCTGAATGAATCGCCAAATTTTTTAGCCGTCATAAAAAAATTAGCCTGATGAATGGCGATAAGCCACTTATCGGCAGGATCTGAAACTCATGCAATTCTTGTAGCTCCGATTAGCTTATCAAGGCGAATTGTGGCTCTAGAATGGCGAGTTTCTCCCAAAATCTTCATGCCACGAAAAGTTGAGAGGCAAAGAGACTGGACTTACAATATTTTTTTTCTTCATTGGATTGATGCTGGGATTCTTCGGAGCTGATACTCATTAATATGAGCACCAGAGACCTCAGGCATGGATCCCATGCAATACAAATGTATTTACAGGAAACTTCATTACCTTAGAGGCTAACAGCTATGAAAATGAAGGGGTTAACCCCTCCTGCTACACACCCACAAAGGGCCAAATACCCACTTTACCCACCCCAGGTACCCACAATAAACATTGTAAACGCATCAACACTAATACCCACCTCCTCTACCCGCACATGATTGATAACAGAGGCTACGGTGTCCGGGTGTCCTCAGGTGGTCCCCGTGGGTGTCCGGGAGCCTTCAGGTGGTCCCCACGGGTGTCTTGGGGCCCTCAGGTTGTTCCTGCATATATCTGGGGTTCCACAGGTGGTCCCTTCAGGTGTCTGTTAGTCCTCAGGTGGTTCCTATGGGTGTCTGGGGGCCCTCAGATGGTCCCAGCATGTCCCCGCTGGCCTGAAGTACCAATCCTGTGGCAATAAATAAATCTGGAATACATTGAAATAAATACACTCCCCTCTCCCCCCCCCAACACATATAGTACAGTAATTTGGCAAAATAACTATTATCCACAAATGAATAATAGCTTATTTACCCATTTTAAAATGAAATATTAGCCAGCCAGCATAAATAAAATACAGTAAATAAAACGTTCTACTTACCCCTGCCATCATGAAAGGCTCCTCATCAGCATACTCCAGGTCCATCTCCTCCATTGCCAGAAAGAATACAAGAAAAAATACAATATACAGTAATGTCCCTAACCCATTTTCACCTTAGCGGTTAATAACCACTAAAGTAATTAAGGGGTTAACTCACACTCCCCCGCTACCCACCCAGGAGGCCTAACCACCAAACCCGGGACCACTATACCACCCTCTACCCATTGATTAGCATAGTGGTACATCATATCCATATAATATGAACATGATAAGCCACTATAGCAGTCATAGTTACATAGTTACATAGTTACATAGTTTCATAGTAGATGAGGATGAAAAAAGTCATACGTCCATCAAGTTCAACCAATGCTAAATTTAGACAGATACTTTATCATATATCTATACTTACTCATTGATCCAGAGGAAGGCAAATAAAATCCACAGTGTCATATCATCCAATGATATCTCATAAGGAGAAAAATACATTTCTTCCTGACTCCAAGAATTGGATTACTCCCTGGATCAACATTCTTCCCATGTTTACTTATTTGGTATATCTCTGTATAACTTTCCTTTCCAAAAAGATGTCAAATCTTTTTTTGAACAAATCTATTGTATCTGCCATCACAATCCCCATTGGTAATGAATTCCAAATTTTAACTGCCCTTACTGTAAATAACCCTTTCCTTTGTTGCTGATGAAATCTCCTTTCCTCCAAACTAAACGGATGCCCCTGAGTCCTTTGTACTGACCTTGGGATAAATAGATCTTGTGAAAGCTCCTTGTTCTGTGTAAGGATCCATTATTAGCACCCTCCCCTGCACGCTCCTACCTGCCTAGACCTGCGATCTGGTCTTCTGTCTCTTCTGCCTCCTGCACCACATCTCGCGGACCGGTGAATACCACCCTTCCTTCTAGTACGGACCGTACTCAACACTAAATGCCATTCCCACTGGTCCCGCCTCCAGGCTTCTCTCGTGCAGTGATGTCATCTCCGCACAGCGTGCACCTGCTACTCGCGGCACTCGCGCATGTGCACAGAAGCTTCCACACTCCTCTTTCCAAAGGGATACACCTGTGCTTTCTCCCTCAACCAACCACAGCCAGGTATTCTCTGAGTATGCTCCCAGCTCATTGGATTGTTCTGCCTTATATGCCCAGCCTGCCCTCTGGCATATGTTTATGTGTGCTATATTCACTGCAGTCCTGCCTCCTGTCTGATCCTTGCCTGTCTTGTCCTGTGTTGCCTGACCTTGCTTGTTTTTTTAATTCAGCACTTCTCTGCTCCTGACCCGTCTTATCAACCAAGATTCGTACCTCTCCACTCCTGACCCCGGATTACCCACGACGATCCGCACCTCTCCAATCCCGACCTTGGCTAGAGTACCTGCAATGATCCGTACCTCTCCAATCCAGACCTCGGCAAGTATCACTGACCATCCTGACCTCTCCAACCCCGACCCGGCTACCTTGACCTATCTACACACTAGACGGCCCTCGCAGCTGTTGGTTGGCATTTATCCCCACCTCGACCTCGCTGTCATGCCTTGTTTGTGGTGAGCGCCTTGTTCCATACTGTCCCGGATATATTTGTATATAGTTATCATATCCCCTCTTAGATGCCTCTTTTCTAATGTAAATAAATCTAATTTAGCTAGCCTATCCTCATAAATCAGATTATCCATCCCTTAATTAATTTGGTGGCTCTTCTCTGCACTCTATAGTTCCATAATGTCTTTTCTAAGGAGTGGTGCCCAAAATTGTACTCCATATTCAAGGTGTGGTCTTACTAATGCTTTGTAAAGGGGCATCATTATGTTTACTTCCCTTCCATCCATTGCCTGTTTAATGCAAGATAAGATCTTGTTTGCCTTTGCAGCTACTGCATGACTTTGGGCACTATTGCTACTGTAAGCTTTCTGTCTACAAGCACTCCTAAATCCTTCTCCATTAAGGATTCCCCCAATTTATCCCCATTTAATTTGTAAGTTGCCTGTTTATTCTTGCTTCCCAAATGGATAACAATACATTTATCTGTATTACACCTCATCTGGCATTTACCTGCTCAAGTTTCCAGTCTCTCCAAGTCCTTCTGGAGAGAAATTACATCCTGCTCTGATTCTATTACCTTACACAATTTAGTGTCATCAGCAAAGATGGAGACTTTACTCTTAATGCCAACCTCAAGGTCATTAATAAACAAGTTAAAAATCAGGGGTCCCAGTACTGATCCCTGAGCTACAGTACTACACTCACAACCTGAAAAAGTTTCATTTATGACAACCCTCTGTTGTCAATCCTTCAACCAGTTTTCAATCCAGGTGCATATATTTTTTGAGTCCAATTTGCTTTATTTTGTACATCAACCTCTTTTGTGGAACCATATCAAAGACTTTGCAAAATCTAAGTAGACCACATCAACTGCATTACCTTGGTATATATAAATATAGATATCTTTTGAATAAAATGGTCTTTTAGTTTAACTCTTTGGCCAAAGTGTTGTAAGCCCTTGAGCCCCTCCAAGGCAGACCACCTCTCAAGGGTCGTAACACTAAAATAGATTCTTAATAACCTGTACATTACCAGGAAGAATGATTTATAATAAATCTGTCAAAATTAGTTGCACAGTTCTAGGCCTGATTGAAGCTCTTATTAACCTGTATAATACCAGGAAAAACACTCTGTATTAGATTTGTCGCAATCAACGACACCAATACACGGTACAGTGCCTAAATATATATATATATATATATATATATATATATATATATATAGATATCTTTTGAATAAATAATTACAATCAAGAAATGGCATAGACAAGTGATTCTAATGTCTGTGAGAGCCTATCAGATATTCCCACAAGGGTACTTTATAACATCTTAAATAATAATCTAATTAAATCCAACTATATTTCATTAAATTCACAATAAAAAAAAACACAAAAATCATAAATGTGTTATTAGAGTATAAGAAAAATAGGATATAAAAAAAAGAAAAACAACTAGAAAAAACAACCAATAGCATGACATGAAGGCTCACACAGACACAAAGCAAAGTTTATATTGATCAAAATTTGACATAATAATTAATAGTCATGATGGTTAGCTACTGTATTCACAAACAGGAAATGCCCAGTGTTGCACAATAATCTATATTTAACATATTATGGAAAAGTATATGAAATCCGCAAATTATGATAAATATGTTAAAACATCAAAAAGGAAAACACCAGTCAACAAAACAAGCCAAGTGTAACTAAACTGAACAAAATATTGATACAATCAAAACGGTCACTATGACATATCTAAAAGTATAGACTGCTCATCAAATGTCAACATAAAAAGTAATTAGTATACTCTATATTTTGTTATATATGTAATAATTCTCCCATGGACTAGTGAAAAATGTGAGAAAGACCTGAAGGGGTTAAATAAAACATATGCTTTTGTGAATAGTGCAATTAAAAGCTGCCAAAGCCAGTTATCTTACTGTAGAGGTAAATTGTGGGTGCACAAATTCCCTGGTGTGAATGTAATAAAACTTACACATATTTGTTTCTGTCAGCCTTATACAGTATATTCACCTACTCTTCAATGAAGGGTGATGTGCAGACTGACATTGGGGTGTATCATACAGATGCAGAGTACATTATTTTAAGGCATCGCGGCGCCGTTTTCGTGTGTGCTGCTGTACTACACGCGGTATTCACGTCATATCCCTGGGATCACACCGCCCTCACACCGCCAGGTTTACTGCTGTTGATCTGTTTTGATTTAATGGTTTCGGATTTCTTTGGGTGCAATACTTTGCGTATCCGCCAGGTGGCAGAAATTAATGAATTGTAATGTGTACAGTTCTGTCTGTGCTACTGTGTCAATTTGCAGGTGTGTAAAAAAAACCCAGATAAAACCAAGTCTACCACAGTGGTCCATTGGGATTCGACCTTGGTCCCTGAAGACGCTGAAGACGTTATCAAATGTAGGCGCATCATAATAAAAACTTATAAAACTCAAAGCTGTGTGCTTTTTTCTACATTCCTACAGTATCCTTGCATAATTGCTGACTTGATTGGGTACCATGTGAACACCGTACATGTATAAAAAGCCTGACTGTAGTTATTCATTTTTAATATTTTATGCAATTAACGCTGCAGCAGATAACATGGCAACTGTAGACGAAATATAAGTATATTTCATTTCGAACTATGATTTTTACAAATTTTCACCTGACATTTGTGGTTGGAAGCGTTCGATAAGAAAAAACGTAAGTAGCGATCAGTCTTTTTTTCGCATTGCCACTCCTATCAGAGATACAAGAGGGTATTGGGGTGTGATCCCTGATTTTTACAGTATGTTTGATCATGGCAACTTCAAAAGGAGAAAGGTCGGGTTTAATCCATATGATTCATCAATCCCAATCCATCAATGTAACAGCGTCAGCAACTGCACCAGCACCGGCTTACAATAACGGTCCCACCATCAGTGAAAACCTGGTGAACGGCAATCCTTGCTACTTGTCCCCGCCGGAATACCTGCACAATTACCAGCCTGAGCCTGATTTCACGTACAAGCTTGCATGCTTGCATGTACCAAAAATATTTCCAGCTTCATCAGATGTCAACTACAGGTGTAGCAGGCCAGCTATCACCTGTCAACTATAATGCAGACTACAGGAGTGACAGTGGCTCATCTCCACCCATTTGGCAAATTTTATAATGAAGGTAACTATAATGTACAGTACAGTATTAAGTTTAAAGCTGCAGTTCAAGCTGCCGTTTAAAAAAATATATTTATATTTTTAAAAAACAATACATTTCAGTATGTGCATCAATACAATATGCACACAGACAAGTGATTAGCTACAGTAAGTGGCAGATTGGTCCATTCTCCTGTAATCATTCGCTTTGCTCAGGGTTATTTAATTTAATTCAATTCTTGCACAATTATTGAAAATGTAGTCTTGCAATTAGATTGACTGAGCAGTTACTACAGTAGATACAATTGTTGGACATCTAGGGAGAGAGTGGGGCTCAAGAGCCAGAGTATATCATAAGTTTGTTCTCATCGTACAGACGCACATGCACTGTAAGATATTGCTTGAACTGCTGCTTTAGTTCTCAATTATGCGACTTGACGCATGCGCAATACCGGAAATAATAGCATCATTTTTTTTCCCCCAGAAAAAAAAACATTGACATCAAGCTGAAAAAGGCAAAAGGAGGGATTTCAATAGACCTCTAATATCACTTTTTTTAAACGTTGCTTGCGCATTGTTAATCTGATTTACAAATCCAATTAGGCAAAACATTTAGAGAGACAGTGCAATTTTAGTTGATTAGGATAGAATAATTGTGAGCTTTATAGAAACCCTTATACAGTATCCTTGCATGTGTAATTAACTCTGCTAAGAAACCCCAAAAATACAAGTGTATATCTTTTATCCTATATGGATTATTTATGATTCAATACTTTGAAAACGCATATGCGTGTCATCACATTTAGGCGCATGCATGTATGTCATGTATACTGTACTTTATGAGGTGAGTGGCATACTGTAATTTTTATTTGGGGGTGTGGGTTCAAAAATATTATGATGACGGGTTTCAAAATATTATGATGACCTGTTCAAAAGATTTCTTTGAACTAATAATCCTACATACACTCCTCTCCCCCACCCGCCCCCCCCATCCACATGCCACAAAGTTCAAATGATTCTCATGAATTTAAAGAAAGAGCAATTTTATTTGTGCAGGATAATCATTTAAAAAAGGAATAATACAAAAATACAGTAGTTTGCCTCTTCTTCCAAATTTACAAGCTTTAGTTCTTTTGTCATTGCGAGAGAAGGGTGGTTAGAGTAAATTACTGACAGTTACTACCGTAAACACACAGTACAATACTTTTACACATGTCCCCTTATCCCCCCTTCCGTTGGTGCTGCAGCTCTGAAAAGAAAAGAAAAATGTAGTGCATTAAAGGCATTGAGTATTTCATAATATTTCACTTTATCTATATTGCACTAACTATATACTGTATAACTATAACACTGTGTATGTGTGTGTATATATATATATATATATATATATATATATATATATATATATATATATATATATATATATGTATATATATATATATATATATATATATATATATATATATATATATATATATACAGTATATATATATATATATATATATATATATATATATATATATATTGTGAGAGAGTCACTGACTCAGTAGGCTGTGACAGTGAATGGAGAGATGCTGCATCCAGTTCACCGAGTGTTAATCTTCTCAGACAGAGAAAGCACAGCTGAGGACTGATTAAACAGGGGCTGAACTATCAGTGAAACAAGTGCTTTAAAAAGCAGGAAGTTGCTCACACAAGGTGAGCTTGTTTTTCCACGTGAGGGTGGAGAGACTTCTCCCGGCTAGGAAGCCGTAGCTGCTGCTGCTCTGGTCCCCCAGTCCTGCAAGGAGCTTTGCTGCTGGGACCAGCTGGCACCCCAACCCAGGGTAAAGATAAAGATACAGATTGCTGCGAGGCTGGTCACAGCTTGCTCCCCAGCACCGTGTTCCTGTTTGCTGTTTGAGCTGCATTACAGATAAGACTTTATTATTATGCTTATTGGTTATCCTTTGTGTAGCATATGTTTTGGGCATTACCAGATTAGCTGGCTGTCCTGTTAGTAAGGGCTCAAGAAGTGAGTTAGTTTCCCTAAAGGGAACAGGCTTTAATTTCTAGAAAGTAGTTTTTAAAGGGACATTGCACCCGTACTTTATTTTGGTTGTGGCTAATAAACCACTATAGTTGAATGTTTCCCATCGTGTCTAGCGTCTTACTGACCCCGCCGCGAGGCCATCCTGCCACAATATATATATATATATATATATATATATATATATATATACACTGTTTATATTTATTTTGAGTGCCATACTTACAGTACCTGTATCATACAGTACTTACCTTACTACATTGCCTTACTACATTCCGTATACAGTAACTATACTGTATAACTATAACTAACTATAACAAGTTATGGATTGGAGCATTAAAAACATTAAACAATGAAACAATTTAAAACAATCAACTTTTTTTGTTACAAATATTTTTCTATAAATGTTGAACTATTGTACTGTACAGTACACTATACAACAATCAAACAGAAAAGTAGTTCGGAAATTGACTGGCCTTCCAGGGAACAGCCCTTGTAAGCCCCAAAAGGCCATTGATGGTGTCTCTCACGTTTCTCATAACATGAGTGTTAACAAGAAAATAACGCTGCACTCCTTCCAAAATTGTGTCCCTTAAATTTGCCGGCAGAGTCTTCTTGGTTTTATTCCCTTTATAATTTACATTGTGGGTCCAATCGCTGTACATCTCAAAACTGACGTGGTGTTTAAAGATGAACAGGGCATATTTCTGGGCTAGACCAGCACTTCCGATCTTGTATTTCTCCGGAGCAGTTCTCTCAAGATGATGTCAAGCAGCGTTACAATCCTCGGTGCTGGAGTGGGTGTACTTCTGGAAGTGGGCGAGGGTAGGTGTCTGGGAAGATGCTTTCCTCCTTTCGTGGGCTTATTGGGGTTGTCATCTCTTGTTGTGGACTTATCGGGGTTGTCATCTCCTCCACCTGAAGGGCATGCATGTATTCTGCAGCCGGAGGGGGTGAGCGTGGAGGGTCCCATTGTGTGCTTGGTGTTGGATGAGAAAAGATCAAATACAGGGATTGAGAGGGTTCACAGGGGGGGTTGCGGTTCCTCCACGCAGGAGCAGGAGGGTGGCCTGGAGGCGCCTTATTCTACCTCTAACCCTCCTGCTCCTGCGTCGGACATACAGGGGCAAGGACTCCAAGCAAAGAATAGATCCCCGTGATGTCCCTCTCCATCTTATCCATACGCCTATCCATATTCAACATGATCTCCAAAAGAAGATCGATCTTTTGCACCGCTGAGTTTTTAAGGACTTCAACACAACTTAAACCATTCAGCATGTGGGCAAACGAGCTGGATCTGGTGCAAGGAGTGCTGTTGAAATCTGTGGGGATGGGTGCTGGAGCAGGTGAGCTGGGGGTTCCCAGCAGGGCAGCGTCGGGATGGGTGCTGGAGCAGGTAAGCTGGGGGTTCCCAGCAGAGCAGTGTCGTGGGTTTCTGCATGATGCAGAGGAAAAATAATTCAAAAGATCTCAGCATGAGAATACAGGATATGTACAAGAATGGAAACGGAATTTTATAGATCCAACGCTGGTTACTTGCTTCGGGCCTCGATTTAACAAGTTCAGTCTGTTATCATGCCTGTGGTAAGGCAAAAAGTGTAAAGCGGAATCCCACAGTCACTACAGAGTAAGTATTTTTGTTTTCTTTACTGTACAGTACAGTAGCGACAAAGTTTATTCGAGCAAATGCCGCTCGGCAGGATGTGTGGCGGCAGCGTGGAGAAGCGTTGGGAAGCGGCTCGTTCGCGTGACGTCGGTGATGTCACAGTCAAGCGAGCGCCCGGCTTCCCCGGCTTCCCCGGCTTCCCCGGCTTCCCCGACTCCCCTGAAGGTTTGAAGTGAGGTAAGCGGGGGAGCGGGGAAGCAGAGGGGCACAGCAGGCGCAGCTAGAGGGTCGGGAAGATGTTTAAATTGCGCGCGGATTGGAGGGAGGGGGGAACGGAGGGGACGCGGCTGGATGCGGCTGATGTGCTGACTTTCCTCAGCACCAGCCGGAGTAAATCCCGGTGAACCGGCGGCATTTGCTGCAATAAACTTTGTCGGTGCTGTATGTACTGTAATTACACTATTACTGGTAAAATGCTTTACTGTGTTTTTTTACAGTACTTTTTTCCTAGCAATTATTTTAGAGAAACAAATTTGTCCTATTACTCTAATAACGTCTTGTATGCGTGTTTTTAATATTTTATCAATTTTTTAATTCTTAACATCACTTTCTTTTTATTTTGACTGTACACTGTACATGTACTGTATGAGATGGCATAGTCCCAACATTTTTTTGGGGGGGGGGGTGGGGGTTATTGACAGCATGCACGGCAGTGAACCTTTATTGTAAAACCGTTCAAATACACAAATATTTAGAAAAGCCTCCAGGCCATCTCATTATATCAGAGATTGGATAACTCACTATACACCTTTCCCAATTCTGTATATCGATTCATACTTAAAACCTATAGAACTTCTTAAGGATTCAATCCATTTATTATAAATTATTCAAGATCTAAGATGGGAAAAAGATTATTTATGGGTCTCCTGTGATATCTCCTCCCAATGTAACTGTATAGAATATGAAAAAAAAATTGGAGAAATGTTGTATTTCATGAACGGGGATGAGAAAATATAGAATTACATATCATTTCTATAATTGATAGTATCAGATTCATTCTGACCAATAATTATTTTGATTTTGAGGCAAACTTTTACAGTATTTACACAAATGTGGGATGGCCATGGAGACAAAATTTGCACCCAGATATGATAATTTTTTGGAGAGATGTTGGGTGCACATTTTTATTTTGAAAAATAACCAATTTTAGACGACATCATTTTTATCTGGAAAAGGGGATAAAACTATTTTAGAAGAATTGTTTTTTATTTAGAAAATAAAAATCGTGGATTACATTTTAAAGATTGCAATGATTTGATCAAAATGTAGTTCCTTGATCTGGAACTCTTCCAAGTAGGAGATGGAAATATACACCTTAAAATCTTTAGAAAAAATGTGGATTATAATCACTGTTTGGAAGCATCAAGCAGTTACATCTACATTGAATAAGTAACATCCATTTTGGCCAATTTCAAACAGTCAGACACAACTCTTCATGTGAAAGTGACTTCAAGATACATGCATGTGTTTTAAAAGATTGATTCTTAAAAATAAACTATGATCCAATTTTAATTGCTTCATCCCTGGCGAAAGATACCAAACTGGAGAGGGAGGATCTGATCAATAATCGCAAAAAAATAAAGAAGGGTCATTAGAGAGGATAGAACACCGATCCACTACTAAATTTAGTGAGGGTGCACCACAAATTTAAAAAAAAAATGAATAGATATTGGCTCATTCTATTAAACGACCCAATTTAATAACAAATCCCCGCAGAGAAACTGATAATAACATATAGGAGAAATAAAAACCTCAAAAGCATACTAGATTTTTCCTTAAGATTATCAAATTGATGACAAGTCTTAGAATTATACTACTAATGCAAAGTAAGACCCTCAATCTTATCAGCTAACTAACTGATAATAAGACATAAAATGAGTTGAGATTCTTAAATATTTAATAAACAAAGATTTTTAAACCACAGGAACATTATTGTCTATTCGTTTTTCTTTCTTTTTTTTACCAGGTAAAAATAAAGAATATCAACTATGGTTTTTCAACTGGCACTGGTTCTGTATAGTGCTCTGCTGCTTCTGTGCCTCCCTTTGTCCTGGTGGATTGCCCACCTTGTTGCCTTTGTTCACGCCTATAGGAAAGACACAAACTTGGTTACTTTAAGAAATTAACAATTGCAAGCATAAGGCTATCTATTTTGGGGAGGCGAGATGAGTCCCTTTTGCTTGGTGTTTATCCTTACTGCCTAGAACAGAGTAAGTTTGCAGATAATAGAGACCTGCAAACTCTGTTTTGTTCTTCGGGAGGCTTGTCACCTAGCAACAGCTGGAGGGACCTCACCTAGTGGTTGCTCCAAATAAATACATTTTTGCTTGGTTGATAGCGTATAGTATCCATCCTCTTATGGTATTAGTTACTGGTCAGTCTAAATCGTTTTCTTGACCCATGCCCTGTCTAATTTTTGCTTTTTTCTCTAAGTACGGAATACTGATATTCAATTAACTAAACAGAGCAAATGGTCGGTGTGATGTGAAGGGGTAACCAGACCAATAAAATAGGTTTTATGCCCGTCTGGTTGCCCCTAAACCCTGTTGGGGATAAAGGAGTTAACTGTATGGTCACCATAATGCCATGTTTTCCCTATATATCACCTGTGGTGTCCCCTGGGTCATACCGTGAAAATTGAGTGTCAGTTCTGCAGCTCAGAACCTAGCTGCAGTCCTGTAAATAAGTACTGTATGTGTAAAATATGCCCGTAAAGCAAGGGGTGCTCCTAGCACTGTACAAAGAGTTAATTGAATAAGCGTGCCTGTGGTGAGCGGTTACATTGAAGCCCTGAATAACTTCCTAAACAGCAAACCCTCTGGGAAAGCCTTAACCACAAACTTAAGTGGATAAGTGGCTTGTGGTCTAGTTGAAGTGGCGGAGTACAACAATGTATCCTGCTTTCTCGTTAACCAATTAAGCTCAATTGGTGAAGTGCTTCTGCGGTTATTGATCCCGGCAATCAGTGCTATATTGTATGCCAACTTTTGACCGCAGAACGATTATAAGTCAAACCGCAAACCACATCACAGAGCCTATTCAATTAAGGTGCTAACTTGCATTAGGAGGGAGCTAGCACTCTAATTTTTGGAATGCAGCTAGCTAAAGACTGGTCATACACATACATGTTGTTTTAATACCACCACCTCATGTAGAAATCACATATAAATATAAACCTTTTTTAGATATTTTAAAATATGAAAACAGGAACCTTTTTCCTGTCAGCCTGGCAATTAATCCATTAACATGCGCAAATGTTTGGGATAAATCAGCTGAGGGATTTCCAACTCCATACTTCAAATGGCACCCTGCTGTTCTTGTGCCCCAATGTCTAGAGAAGTCCAGAGTTGAAAGCCTCAGAGACCCTGAAGTGTTTGGGCGGACGGGATACATTAAAGTACCCTGTACCTGTGTAAAGTATGGGCTATTAACAAATGATAGCCGACAACCAGGCTTACTTTCGCCATGTGGGTTGGGTCCCATATGCTAAGCAGCATAGGTGCCAAGTTAGCGCATGCCCTTAGCAGAACGGGAAGCCACCTCTGCCAGATTTATGTGCTACTGGCAAGTCTGGGGTAGGCGTGAAAAGTTATTCCCACGGGGCAATTGGCTGTACATGTTAAAGTTAGGAGACTTAAGCCTATAAGAATGCCTGCAGCCCGGTCTTAGTCAGATTCACCTAAGATTCAGCTAAGAAACATCTTAAGCTTCAACCAAGGTCCGTTCCAGCGTCAGCGGAGTTCCGGAGTATGAGGGGTTAAACACATTGTAACAAAGAATTGCACCCATCTTCCAGAATTCGTTTGAGCTAAGGTTTCCCGAAAAATTTTTATAAGGACTTAATGAAAAGTTTTCCTTTGTCGTAGATACAGGGGTTGCATTCTGCGCCCCTAGCCAAGGATGTCGCCATGGCTCTTTTCGCGCACCACCTCGCTTCTGTGCAGTGATGCCTAGAGACTTTGTTTTCGAGTTATTCGGTCCGTGGACATTATATTTCGTTACCCCATCCCAGTAAGTGTATATTGAGTGTAATTGTGAAGAATTGTGTGTTTGTCTTAAAAGGAAATAAATGACAATTTATTTTAACCTCCTTGTTGTGCTCAATCCAGAATCCCGGTATTAATGTGTTAATAAGACTTTGTCTCCCGTGACAGTCGGATGTATCTCTTACAAAATCCAGCTCAATTGGTGCCTTATCTATTGACCATATTTCTGTTCTTCTTTTTAATATTATGTGGAAACCCTCCAGAGTATGAACCAACCAGAGATCATATACTGTATATCAATAAAAGTTAATTTGGCTCCCCTGGCTGCAAATGCAGATGATCATTTTATAGACAAGGCTCTCAAGTCTATAGAATTATTATCCAATGAAGCCAAATTAGTAATTACTGTATTGGCTCTATGTCCCAAGTTGTTTTGTATTTGACTCTTACACAGGCCTATACAAAGTAGCATCACTTAAAAAAACAGATCTATAATTTCTGGGAGTTGAGATTTTGCATCAAATTGCCTAAAGCCGCTCACTAAGATATAAGTATTGAAGCTACCAAACCTTGTTTATATTTATCAGATAAGAAACTAAAACCATTTCAACTATGTCTAATGGAGCTCCAGTTGGTTAGCTTAATGCCAAAATCTGAACTCCTGAATTATATAACCTTGTATCTTTTCCTGGTCCTTGATCTTGCCGAGGAATTTATTAGCTCTTGAGCTGTTAACAAAATCTTTATTTCACCCCATCAGGGTTGCCCTCCAGCTGGATTGCTGAAACTCCAGTAGGAGGTCCTCCTTTCCCTTGATGGTGTTCCCCAATTGAACCATGAAGTCTTTTTTAAGCATTTCCATATTGAGTAAATTAGGAACAATCTTTGGACCTGGTCGATACTGACCTTATGTAATATCCTTGGAATCAGGGAAGGGGGAGGAAAGATGTATGGCATTTTGAGAGAGGTCCATGCGCCCTCTGTCCAGATCCTTGATACAAATCTCAGGATCTGTGCAGAGTGCGAGGTGGCAAACTGATCTAAGACCATTTTCTTAATCATTTATTTTATTGGGAGGAATATTTCTCTTTTTAGGGATAACACATGGCACTAACACATGCTGACTAAAATGGCTGCTTAATATACTGAGGCTGATGCGTGATCTCTCGATTTTATGTTAATTATTCTTTTAATCAAAACAAATTATGCAGATCAGTGTTAGAAAATAAGGAAAAATGACAATGTTTTATCGATAACTTATTGCATTTAAAACTGCATGACTTGGCAATGACAACAGCACAGCTACTAGTATAGACACCTATGTCTACTATGGCAAAGGTTAACATTCTTAAATTGTCTTTGTTGCTCTTGAGAAGAAAGAATGTTAACCTTTACCATGTTGTGATTGTAGAAAGTGCTTATACGGATGCAACACGAACCCTGGTTAGCACCATGATGAATCAAATCACGGTAACTTTCAATTTAAGAATGAAAAATATTTTTTTTTCAGATGTAACATAGCTCTGCTGCCTCTGCATGTTTTCAATAAGCATGAATCCATTTTAAATTACCCAAAAATTCCAACACATTCTTGCTGTATATCTATTTTTTGGGTTGTTTTCTATGAATTTTCCTAGAGATTTTATGTTCACTGAGTCACTGAGTGACCTAAGAGAATAGTGATTTTGCTGTGGGTAAGACAAATTGTATAATCCTGTGGTTTTCATACTTCTTCTCAGGAACAAAAGGCCACATTAGGTTTTAGGAATAATCAATGCTCTTACACATAGGTGAATACACCTAATTTGTTTATGTATAGAATGTTGGGTGGTTGTATTTAGATATGTGTAAACATTTCCAAAATTCATTGTTTCATTTTCTTTTATGAAAATTGATCACTAGCAAATAAAGATGAGTGAAATTCTTTCATCTGCCATCAATTTCCAAGCTCGCTTCATACACAGATTTCCGTGGATCTGTCTGAAAAGCAGAGTGGGCTATTTTAGCAGAGTCCCAAGTATATTTTAGTAATATCTTCTCAAATCTCTCTCCAAATAAATATTCTATTTCATATATATATACAGAACGGTATCATCTATTTATTTTTTGATTATATATATATAAATACTGTATATATTTATATATATATAAATATATATATATATATATATATATATATATATATATATATATATAATTTAAATATAGATATTATGCAAAAAATGATAAATACTGTTTTTTCCATTGAGCTATAATGTTGTTATGTCAGAGAAGCTTTCATACTGTGGTCTACAGTACTACTGTAAAGAGAGTAAAGGCTGCACTCCACCAATAAAATAATAATGCATACAATTTACCGGTGCTGCTGGTTCAAGGAAGTACCTGCCATGAAATCCAAAGTACACTTAGGAAAAAGAAAGGGATCCAGCGCTCCCCGGATTTCTGAATAAAGAAAATTTATTGTGCCACACAACGTTTCGACCTACAGGTCTTTATCAAGTGACTAGGCATACACAAATGAGGATCTACCCAGTATATATATATCCTCTAAAATTACCAATAAACAGGTAAAAAACAAGTGAAAATTATCCCCAGCTGACCCAATCCGCCTCCCATGATCAGTCCTATGTTCATACAGTGCCCAAACAGTTCGTGGTAGTCTGCTTCCGGTTCCTTGATCTTCTTCCGGTTTTGCGTTCCAGTGACGTCATTATCCTCTTCTGCGCATGCGACGTCCGTGCTTGCGTTCCAGCATCGTCTCCCTCTCTCCGTCGGTCAGGTCTGACGTCTGCCAACACGTTCCGATTGGCTCTCTCCTCCTCGTCATCCTGTGGGTGGTGTTTACTCATCTTGTGAGTCACACGTCTTCTCTCTTTCTGCACCGTGGTTTTGGGAGATTCTTCTGTGTCCTCCGTCGTTATGGTGATCTTGCTGAGATCCTTAATATGTTAATCTCTTGTTTGTAGTGGGCATTCTTCTATGGCTAGTAGTGAAATGTCTATCCTTTAATACACATAGAAAAAAATCATTGTATGTGATCAGGGGTGGCATTATGTAGTGTGAACAAGTGCAAAAAGTGATATTAAGTGCAAAAAACAACATTTAATAAAAACTTGGAGTGCTTGCCAATCTGTTCTGTTA
This sequence comes from Ascaphus truei, assembly GCF_040206685.1. Lineage (NCBI taxonomy): Eukaryota > Metazoa > Chordata > Amphibia > Anura > Ascaphidae > Ascaphus > Ascaphus truei. The sequence continues at coordinate 247,770,072 of NC_134484.1, read as the reverse complement.
CTTACTCACATTAAAGGCGTTTCACCAACAGCAGCCATGCCACCTAAGAAACATTTTATCTCCTATTAAGAAAGCAGTTAAATGATATATAGTCATTAAGCCCTTTTGGATCTACTGTATCTAAAGTGTATGTCCAGTATGACTCACGCTGTAAAAAAAGTGTATTAATATCAATGCCTGTGGCTTTTCTTTTTATGTGCTCTATCCCCATTAAACGGAGGGAAGAAACTGGGTGTTTGTACTCTATACAATGATCAATAAAAACAGTGTTCTCTGATTTATTATTAATCCTGCTTTTATGTTCAATGAATCTGGTTTTCAGATACCTATTAGTTTTACCCACATATAAGAGACAACAAGGGCATTTGATGATATATATTACCTGAGTGGTAGTACAGGTGATGCGTTTATTAACTTAGAATTTTGCACCACTTCTTGGGTGACAAAATACATTGTCTGTCATTAGGCTATTGCATACCGAGCAATTAAAACACTTATAGAAGCCTGGTTTTGGGACACTAAAAATTGTGTACCCACGTAATGTTCCTGTTTGTCTGCTTTGATAAGAATATCCTCGATACCTCTTTGATAGGCAAATATAGGTGTTTCTTTACATATTTGGCCTAATGTCAGATCTGCTTCGAGAATGTTCCAATGTTTTTGTATGGTTTGTTTTACAAATCTACTTGCAGTTGTGTATTTACTGACAAAGATCATTTTTTCTTCATTTTCAACTGGCCTGTTTTCCTCTAGTGGCTCTTTTTCCAATGATTTTTCCACTATGGAAGCTTTATGTCCTCTTTCTATGAACCTTGTTTTTATCTCCTTTATGGTTCTGGCCAAGTGTAAGGATCTGTCAACTATTTTTCCCGCCCTTATTTTTTGTGAGTAGGGTAACATTCTTTTTAATGAGTCTGGATGAAAACTAGACCCATGTAGTGTGGAATTCCTATAAGTGGGTTTCTGGAATAGGTCTGTATGCAATTCATGTCCCTTATACGTGATTAAAACATCTAAGTATGATATCTGTGATTTACTCCAATTTTTAGTAAACTTAACTGGCGTAGATAGTTCTGCCAAGTATGTGAAAAACTCAATTAGTTCGTTTTCAGTTCCCTCCCAAATGAAAAAGAGGTCGTCTATATAGCGACAATAAAAGAGCATTTTACTAAAAAAATAGTGTGCCATAGATGTATTGTTCCTTAAAATGGGTCATGTATAAATTCGCATATGACGGTGCTCCATTGCTACCCATTGCGGTACCTGTTGTTTGCAAATTAAAATTTGTCTCAAATTTGAAATAATTCTTGTGTAAAATAAAATGTAACAGGAGCATGATATAGTCAGTTGGTGGGCCTTTTTTGTGATGCCTTTCTAATTTTTCTCTGACCACATTTAAGCCTTCTGTGTGAGGGATGATCGTATAGAGACTGGTGACATCCATGGTCACCAGAAATATGTCTCTATCATTGAGCTCAATAGATCTTATTTTGTTCAGAAAATCAAATGTGTCTCTGATATATGATCTTCCCTCTAACACTAATGGCTGTAAAAATGTATCTACAAACATCGACAATGGTTGGTTGATGGAATTTGTAGCCGATATGATCGGTCTACCTGGGGGGTTGTGTAGACTCTTATGTATCTTTGGTAAAAGATATAGTACTGGACGGCGTGGGTGCTCCATTGTTAAAAATTCAATCTCCTTTTCAGTAAGCCATGTGTTACCCAAACCTAGTTGTAAAATTTGTTTTATTTCTTCTTGATATGAGTTTGTTGGGTCGTGTGTTAATTTAATATAACAGTTAGTATCTGCTAATTGTCTATGGGCTTCTGTCCTGTACTGTGCATAGTTTTGAAGAACTAGTGCCCCTCCTTTGTCTGCTCTTTTTAAGATAATTTTTGTGTTGTCGGCCAATTGTTTTAAACACTTTTTTTGACTAATGTTAAGGTTGTAATGTATATGATGCCTTTTCTTAAAATATGCATTAACGTCATGTTTTACCAAGTTCATATAAGCTTGTACTGCTGAATTCTTAACAGGAGGTACAAAATTAGATTTTAGCTTACATACCGTTTCTTTAGTCAAACCTTGTGTGGCTGCTAGTGGCTGCTGCTGTTGCATGGCTGGTGTCCTGTTAAGGAAAAAAGATTTGAGATTTAGTTTCCTTTCCATCTTAAAAAGTTCCACCTCTAAATCAAATCTATTAGCTGTAGTGGTGGGTACAAATGAGGGACCTCTAGACAGAACTTCTAATTCTGTATTGGACAGTGAGTAGTCAGAAAGATTAATAATAAGGCTATGCACACTACTTATTGCCGGGGTCTCAAGATGGGTGGTGTCCGTGGGTTTGTGTCTCCCCCTCCTTGTCTTTTTTCCTTTGCCTTTGTTCCTGTCCCTCTTCCTACGCCTAAAAAAGAAGAAGAATTGGAGGTTCCTGGTTTCTGTCCCCGTGTCTCATCAGCAGATGAACTGGCCTCTTGGTCACTGGAAAGATCTTCTCCTCTTGTATACACTATTTTCTTTGTAGTCTCCTACTACCTTTTTGAACTTCTGTTTTTTAAAGTGGACTAAGTCCTCCTTAAATTTTTTAAGTTTACTTTTAAGTTCATCCAATAATTTGAGGGTCACATCACTTTGATATGTGTGCTCTATGGTGACCTCAAGCTTAAGAATCTCATGTCTAGTATTGGATAATTGCTTCCCTGCTTCTTCTATAACTAATACCATTAAATCCAAGGAGGCTTTGTTCAATATTTTGCACCAGTTCTCACAAAATGTTTGATTATCTATGCCAATGATGGGACGGTTTCGGATCCTGAATCCTCTGGGAATAAGTCTTTGTTTGTAATATTCACTTAAAGTGGCTCCATGGGAAAAAAATTATATTTCTTTCTTTTTAAGTCTTTCCAAGTCTTGGATATAATCGGCTGGTCTGTCTGGACCGAACGCCTCTTCAGGAGTAGTTTTAAACAAAATGTTACTGATCTCCTCCTCATTAAAAGTTTTGATTTCAGCTTTATTTGTAAGTCCAAGAGATAGATTGGCAAGCCCTTCCATAAAGTAAAGCCTTACACTTGAATCAGTCTAACACTACGGAAAAACTGGAATACACTGGGAGAAATTCAACGTTTCCAATAACTTACAGAGTTAATAAATGTAGTGATACACAGAAATAAATCTGTAAAGTATCTTTAAATCAATCCAAAAGGATTTTGAAGGGTGCCAGCCAAAAGACAGGAAACAATCACACTGTAAAGAGAGTAAAGGCTGCACTCCACCAATAAAATAATATTGCATACAATTTACCGGTGCTGCTGGTTAAAGGAAGTACCTTTAAAACCAGAGACAGAACATAAAACACAGACAGAGCTCGGTGCACATCCAGTGAAACTCATACACGGTACAGTGCCTAAATATATATGTATACATATCTATTAAATTAAAATGGTCTTTTAGTTTAACATTTTTGGCCAAAATTGTTGTAAGCCCCTGAGCCACTGCACAGCAGACCACATTTCCAGGGGTACCTAACACTAATATAAATTCTTAATAACCTGTGCAATACCAGGAAGAATGATTTATAATAAATCTGTCAATATTAGTTGCAAAGTTCTAAGTCTGATTGAAGATTTTAATGACCTTTACATTACCAGGAAAAGCACTCTGTATTAGATTTGTCACAACTATACTGCAAGCGACTTGGCATACACAAATGAGGATCTACCCAGTATATATATATCCTCTAACATTTCCAATAAACAGGTGAAAAACAAGTGAAAATTACCCCCAGCTGACCCCAATCCGCCTCCACAGTTCGTGGTAGTCTGCTTTCCACCAACAGGATGACGAGGAGGAGAGAGCCAATCGGAACGTGTTGGCAGACATCAGACCTGACCGACTGAGAGAGGGAGACGATGCTGGAACGCAAGCACAGACGGCGCATGCGCAGAAGAGGATAATGACGTCACTGGAACGCAAAACCAGAAGAAGATCAAGGAACCAGAAGCAGACTACCACGAATTGTTTGGGCACTGTATGAACATAGGACTGATCATGGGAGGCGGATTGGGGTCAGCTGGGGGTAATTTTCACTTGTTTTTCACATGTTTATAGGTAATTTTAGAGGATATATATATACTGGGTAGCTCCTCATTTGTGTATGCCTAGTCACTTGATAAAGACCTGTAGGTCGAAACGTTGTGTGGCACAATACATTTTCTTTATTCAGAAATCCGTGGAGCGCTGGATCCCTTCTTTTTCCTAAGTCTACAGTACTACAGCAGTGTCATTGATTGTTCCAACTCACTGCAATTACAGTGTTTTTATAAAAATGTAGTTATGTATAATGATGTTTTACAGATACTATTTATGCAATATATATTTTACTGTATACATAGTATAACAGTATAATAATCCCCCTTTTTTATAATGTATTCTTTCAAGTTATGTTACATACAGTAGTATAACAGTTGTATAATCATCTTTTTTTCTGTTTTCAGATATCTTAACAAAAGGTGAGATACTCTGCTTTAGTGCAGCTTGCAGCAGCTTGCAGCAGCTTGCAGCAGCCCACTTCACAGCTACTACAGCTAAACTATAAAGTGGTCATCACAAATTCTCACAGGAAACTTAACGAGTTATTATAATGTATTCTTTTAAGTTATGTTAAACAGTATAAAAGTTTTATACTCCCCTTTTTCTGTTTTCAGGTACATCCCTGTAGCTTAACAAAAGGTGAAACAAACATCTTTAGTGTATATTACAGCATCCCATTTCACAGCTACTGCAGTTAAACTGTAAAGTGGTAAGCACAGATTCACAGATGAACCTTAATGCATTAAATGTATTATCATATATTCTTTTAAATGATGTTAAACAGTATAACAGTTTCATAATCCCCTTTTTCTATTTTCAGGTAGCTTAACATAATAGTATAAAAATATAATATATACTTGATATGTGTTTTTATAGAAATGTAGTTTAGTATAATAATTTTTTAAATATACTGTTAATAATATATTTTTCTGTCCACATAGTATAAGCTCTAAGCATTAAACACAGATTCTCAGGGGAACCTTAATGAGTTAGATTTATTATAAATGTATTATTTCAAGTTATGTTTAACAGTTTTATAATCCCTCTTTTTCTGTTTTCAGGTATTTTAACAAAAGGTGAGATATTGATGTTGAGTGAAAATTCCATCAGGCCAATTCACACCTACAGTACTTTAGCTACAGTAATCCCTAAGCAGCTCTAAGCACCATGGAATGCATAGGTGATGCATGTCATTCAATAGGAATTCAGAGGAGGTGGGAAGAGGAAGCCCCGGGGGGAAAGGGAGGGGGCTATGTTTCGCTACACATGAGGGAAAGGCAGAGAATACTTGAGAAGGGACCATGACCACTCAATAATGTATACAGTATATCTTTATGCACCCACTATGATTAAAATATAAAATATAAAAAAGTAGAGATCCCTGTATTACAAGGAGTCACTGTGCATTGCATTTCCAATGCATTTTTTGTAGCCACGTCTTTATTCAGTGAATCTCCCCTAGTATAAAGTTTCTAAATAATGTAATAATGTATATGTCTCTGATAATGTATACAGTATATCTCTATGTGCCCACCAAAATTATATATATATATATATATATATATATATATATATATATATATATATATATATAAACAGAAAAAGAGAGAGAGCGCACGCCCCATAGCATAATACTGCATGATTTATTATAAAATTAGGGAAGGGATGGAAGGGGGGGGGGGGGGGGGAATCGCACTCACAAGATAAAAAGTTTTAAAATGCAGTTTGTGAATTAATTCACCACCATCCGGTACTGCTGGGCGAAGTCACTTCCCGATAGCTGGTCCAGATCACCGCCAACCGGATAAGGACGCCGTTATACCGTCTGTATGCTGTTGAAATTCAGCTCTCCACTCCGAATGGCCGCTGTAATCTTCCCGCGCTTGGTATGGCCTCGTGCGCGTGCGCAGCGTCTTCATGACGTAATCGCGCTTCTCAGTGTCCCTGACGCGTTTCGTCACCAATCGGCGACTTTCTCAAAGGGCTGATGAATCATGGGTTAAAGTCCTGCCTCAGCCTGCCTGGATTGGTGACGAAACGCGTCAGGGACACTGAGAAGCGCGATTACGTCACGAAGACGCTGCGCACGCGCACGAGGCCATACCAAGCGCGGGAAGATTACAGCGGCCATTCGGAGTGGAGAGCTGAATTTCAACAGCATACAGACGGTATAACGGCGTCCTTATCCGGTTGGCGGTGATCTGGACCAGCTATCGGGAAGTGACTTCGCCCAGCAGTACCGGATGGTGGTGAATTAATTCACAAACTGCATTTTAAAACTTTTTATCTTGTGAGTGCGATTCCCCCCCCCCCCTTCCATCCCTTCCCTAATTTTATAATAAATCATGCAGTATTATGCTATGGGGCGTGCGCTCTCTCTCTTTTTCTGTTTGTAGATATCCGTGGAGGTGGTTTATCCCTTGTGAGAGCAGCAGAAGATCCCTTGCACACATCCTATACCTCCTATTATGGACTGATTATTGAAGGACTGGTTGGATTTTATATTATAACTTTACACTTATTTTTCATTTTTTCATTTTTTCACTTTTTTAGCATTTTTAGCACACTTTTTATTTTTATTTTTCACCCATATTTATGTACTATTCCATGGTGTTGTTTTAAGTATATTTGTTTGTTTATTATGCTTAGTAATTAACAGTTTTATCACACATGTATATCTTGATTTTTAAACACATTAAGGAATCTTACACACTATTTGTATATAAGATATTAGCACTACAGTTTATTATTATACATAACAATAGAGTATCATTTTGGCGCCACATTTTTTTTAAATATATATATATATATATATATATATATATATATATATATATATATATATATATATATATTTATATACTGTATATATTTTTTTTCGTTTTGTTTTAAAGTAAAAAATTATAATAGATTTTAGACATCTTTTTCTGGCTATTGATTTAACGGCTTGAATTCTGAAAAATAATTGTTGAATAATTTAATGTACTCTATTAGTAAAAAATAATTAATTAAATGCTTAAAGTACAGTTTGCCCATACGTGGTCTATGGAACAACTATGCAGTTTTTTTTAATGCAGGCGCATGTGGTCTATGGAATGCATATGAGGGTCTTTTAATGTAGGCGCACCCATGCTCTTTCAAACACATATGCGGGTCATTTGGGAATGACAGTTCTACTGTTAGGTTGTAGATTACTGTATGTAAACGTGTAAATTTATATTTACCATGATTAGACACCTTAAAAATTGGGTGGCAATGACCCATTGTTGATGCAAGGGGTGAGCTGTATGTAGATGTTTGATCATGTAGTTGGATGTAGGTTTATCTAATTTTCGATGTATGTTGGTCCGTATTGGTAATGGTATTGGGGGAGGTACTCTGGCTAGAGCAGGTACTCAGGTGGAGGCAAATTGGAGGGACCGATTCAGGAAGATATATTATTCAATCTCTTGGTCCGACCATCTATTTCTCCTTCAAAAGTTGTCATGATTAAACATACCCACTCCTCTTGCTGGCACACGGAGTTGTTCTAATAAAGCAATCATTCATGCTTAAGTTCTGTATAATAGAATTTCTCCACCCTTTTTGGTTTGGTGTTTGTTTGTAGAATTCGTACTCATCAACAATATAATCATAGATATCAGATAGAGTTGCACACTTATCTGTCCCATCTTGAATGGCACAACAAATCATATAGGCATAACTGCAATCCAGTCTTGTGTCGCAAGGAGTAGTGCCATGTTGCACGCCCTGCACAGCACAGTATACAAGTTATGTGAAAGTGTCATGTACGGTACCCAGCTAGCATGCGACCTGCATATGGGACACGAGTCAATACTCACGCCCGCAAGTGCTTCCACTTTTAACCTCCGTAAAGGTTCGTCAAATGTACAATATCTCCACTACAGGATCCAGGATTAATAAACCGATCACAAACTGCCCCATTCTTCACCTTAACATGATCCCTCAAATGTGTTATATCTCCCCTCAATCCATCCCAATACACCACCGCCACAAACAGCACACAAGTGAGCATGGGATTTAGATATGATTACCAGGGTTAATACACACAGCTACTCTAGCCTCCCCAACTTTCTCCTCCGCAAGGAACCAGTGATTTAATATTAACTTCTACTAAATTGCAAATCATAAACTATCCACTGCCACCACCTGGGGTATGCATATAATATAAGATGTGAAATTAATATTTGCCAGGGCCTCATATCCCTGTTTATTACAGAATAAACTATGCACTTTCACACACCACAATAAGTTGTAGCTATATGTGTCTGAATCGTAATTTCTCTCCCCAGAGCGTGCAACCAGTTCATTCAGAGCCCAAAGCATTACTTATTAAATGTTTTAATACATATAAACATACAGTGCTTAGATTACAAGAAGGGTATTACAAAAAACATACAGTTACAATAAAATGCAAAACAGCTTCTTAAAATAAAAGGGAAAAACATTAAAAAAAAAACTATACTTTACATATGCCATAAATTTTCCCCCATAGATGGTCACTTGTGTAAGACGATGAAATATCCCATATCTGGTCTCAAATACACCTCTGTGGATATCTGATTTTCAAAATATTTGCCCAGACTTAAATACATTCTTTCCTCATAGCACTGGCATAATCCCACCCCTTCTAGAGGATGCTTTGAAGCTGCTCTACCCAGACCATGTCTACAGAACTTGATTACAACAGTTGACACCTTGAGTGGGATATCCAGGATGGACCCCCACCCCAAGTAAGTCCCTTTGAAGTTCAGAGCAGACCAAAGAAACAGTCCTGACCGGTTTCAAACCCAGGATTTTGTATTTTGTTAAAAAAGAGTAGCTCATTAACCACTCAAGCACCAAAGGGGTTGAAACGACCTAATAGCTCATGATATTATCATGACAGAAAGATTCTGTAAATGCATAGTTTTTTTTAATAAAGTGTGAAATGTCAACAGTAGATATGTACTGTAGAGAGTCATTAGACAAAGAGATGTGTACATTTTATCTTCTCTTCAGACACCTGCATTCAGAGTATAATAGGCAAAGATATTCAGTGCACTACCTGCCGATCATGCACTCAACTGCAACAGCATAAATAATAATTCCATCTGACCACTGATCAGGTCTATGCACTGCGATGCTGTGGATGAGGTGCACACATTTGAGGGACAATTTCACATAAACCATGCTTTATCTGTATATTGTTTGACACCAGTTGAAGCCTGCCCTTGTATATGGAGCATTATCAATGAATGTGAATAAAGCTCTTTGTTTGTACAATAAAAGTTCATGGCGCCTATCATTCTAACATCTGCATATCTATACCCAAGGTAGATATGGTATGAGAGGTATGAGACACTATATTAGAAACTGAGAACAGCCATGTTAATAGTTGATCATGATATAAATGCCTTAAGTGCAAAAGTGTTACACTTTTATCTTTTAAAATGTTAAAAATCACATCTTTAATCGATGTCCACAGTTCTATACATATTCTTTGCTCAACTATGCTTTATTGATTGGTGGCATCAAGTTGTTTCTAACAGCTAGGCTTACAGAAGAGTATATGATGGCTTTCAGGCCTGTGTGGCAGAAAAGTGGTTACTAATTGAGTGTTTACAGTGCCTGGAACGCCTTGGACATTAATATTACATTAGTATATGGAGAGAATTATCAGTTTGGAGTAAAGCAGATGACCAAAAAAATATTTTTAAAGGTACTGTGTTTGTTTAAATGAATATTCAGTTGGTGTGTGGATCCTGTTGGATAATGGGTTTATAGAAATAATGAGTGGGGTGACAAGTGGTTTAAGGACCCCTAAATTATCATTTCCTACAGTCCAAAAATGGATGTCCCTTCATAAGCAGACCAGTGTATTTTATTGCATCCTTCATTTGTGACTGAATATTACACAGAATATAATGTGTATAAAACATTCACCACATAAAAAAGAGGAAGCAAGAAAAGGGAAAACTTAATTTTTGTTATTGCCTTTGAGTAATTCTGTGGTTCATTTACACTTGACTGGGTAGCTACCCAATAAAAATGGGAATATATTAAATCTGTTAACAAATTATATGGAGAACAAGACTTCAGAAAATGACAGCACTGTATTTGGACTTGAGTGATTGGCAGCACATAAAAAATAGCTTTGTGGTTGTTTTAGCTTGAACTCTATAAAAGAAGGAAGTCAAATTACAAACTGCAGACTTTGTGACTCCAGTTTAGATCCTCATTATATTTTGTAATCCATGCTAAGAGAAAACACAACATATCTCATTAACTGTTTCATAGCCAAGGAAAAAGTTCAACTAACACTGGATCTTGATGATGCATGATAATGTATATCATAAACATATCTCCAAGGAGTTTTAATTTCCTACACATGCTTGAAATGTAATTCTTACAGGACTTCTCTTCATAAATACGGTAGCATTGAAGATGGCGTTTTCAAGTGGAGTGGTGAGGGAATTATAATAAACTAGCATGAGCTAAAGTCAAGATGTCATAGGTTAGAATTAAAAATGTTCCCCTTCTTAAAGATGATGGTAGGATGTGTCATAATGAATTATAAAGCCAATATTTATAATCAAAACTTTTTTTAAATCCGACAGCAGAAAACATTTGACTTCGATCACCTTCTTTACTGCATATTTGTAAAAAAAAATTGTGTATGCATGTATATGTTGTATTATTTGCATACAGTATCTTTTGTGAGGTCACATGGGTATTTGTTGCAGGCTTCACTTTATTGTTAAGTTCAATGGAGGTTGGATACCTCTCATTGGGGTAGATCCTCAGAAGTCCAATACATTTTATTGATAAGTTAAATGGGGTTACTATGATGATTTCAAAACACATGTCCACAAAGATGATAAGCGTTTCGATGCCCTCACTTTAACCTGATAAATATCAGATCGCTAACTTTTAATCGACGTCCGCTTACTTCTATGCAAATCATATGCTATTGAGCCATTAACCAAACAACGCAGGTAAAAAAAGCTTTGTTCATGTTAGTGCATGGAAATAATGCATAGGATCTCCACAAAACCTGGCATTACACATCCAGATCATGATTATCATAGGGTTATTTTTGGGACTAGCCTACAAGAAAAAAAGGCAGGTCTAAAGTGGTATCCACATGATTGTACTGAGTGTAGGACATAACCCTTTCATTACAGTACATGTGTCATAGAAAGATATATATCATGGTACATATTAATGTCAGAAACACATCAACTGATATTGTCTAATTTTTATGTAATAAACTATACTATGTTTTTTACTGATTAATGGAATTGTAGGATATGTTTGTGTGGCCTATTCTTGACTGGATTAAGTATGAGTGTACAATAATGTGTCTACATATTATAGCAGAAATTACCAAGAGACAGAAGTTGGAAAATAAAACTTTTTTTCACACAGTTACTTCACTGTGTGTGAAAAGGAAAGGTCGCAAGATCTAACAAACAAAACCGATAAAATGTAAACTATAAGCAATGTTAACTTCTCATCATCTTCTGAGCCGAAGTCCCAGGCTCACTAGGCTCCCTGTTGAAAGGTCTGCCATGCCTCAACCATGAGGATGCATCAACTCCACAGAGGATGGAGGTGGAGGTGAAGTTTTCTGCACAATAGTGACCCCTGATGTGGGTAGGGATTCACTAAATTCAGTTCCTTTTGTGAGCAGCAAGGGTGCTCACAGCCTCCAAGTCCCTCCTGGAAAGCTCATGCCAGGCCATTGAGGCCTGAGGCTATTTGCCCCATGTCATTCAGAATTGCACTGCTGTGCTGGTGAATCACCTTGGTGGTGATGGGGTACTGGCGGCGTGATGTCTGTTCCATGCATGTGATGTTAGCTAAATCCATGTGAACTGGGCAGTTATGCTCCTGAAGCCTGCCCTCTCCTTACGAAGCAGCTCCTGCTGATGTGACACTATAGTGATTTCATGCAGGGATGTTGGAGTATGCTGCCTGGGTGCAGTAGGAGTGGCAGGAGGAGCAGCAGCATCACTTGCAACGGGAGCTGTGGGTGGGTCAGCTGGAGCTGTGGCTAGGGAAACAGGTGGTGAAGCTGCGGAAGTTGGAGCTGCGGATGGGGCAGTAGCTGGAGCCACATCTTCACCTCCTCAACTGGAACTTCTATGAGGATGAGTGTCTCCTCAACTTCCTACATGGATTCTCTAACCTCTGGCACAGGCTGTCTGCTTGATGGTCTTGAGAAAAAAAGATATTATACTCTATAATCAAATACAGTCATACAGAACGTGGGTACATATAAGCACATTTGGATACATTTGCTTTGCCAAAACAGTCATTTTTTACCATGTCTCTTTATTTAAAGAACATTTTAGCAGGACACGAAGCAGAGGCTTTAATCCACAAACTCTTACTAAACTTTAGAAGGCCATTACTCCCATGCACTTGAAGATGAGCTGAGGCATGCTAGAGTTTAGAGTGACCTCTGATTTTCAAGTATGTCCTGGGAACTAAGTTACTTTAAGTACTTCAAACAACTTTTTCTAACATGTTTGCAATAGTAAACATCAGAAGTCATGAATGCATTTAGACAGGAAGATTATTTGAGGGACACAGGTCAATAGCAAAAGCTGTGGGGTTATCATTGGCATAAAGAAGAGTAACAAGATTCATTAGTTAACCTTAAGACTAGAAGCAGGTTGCTGATGGAAAATATTAGGAGATAAGTGCTGGGTACAGTAGGTGTTATGATAACTTTCATGAAATGATTAATCAGGTGTGACATTAACTTTTAGATACTGTGACTCTTCAACTGTTAATAAACTAGCATTTTTGTGATTAGAAAGCAGTTATATGGTCCTAAAATAGGCAAGGGATAACTTTATACTGATGGCAATGTGCAAGACATGGTCTATAGTTTTTTGTAATCTTATGAGGGCACAGCTAAGCATACAGTCACATACAGAATTTTGCGAACTACTCAACACCTCTATTTGTGACTGCAGAGAAAATAAGACAGTAATCTTTATTATGATCTTCAAGGTTGTGTATAAAGTGACATTTAAACCTGAGATTTATATACAGTGTCTAATATATATATATATATATATATATATATATATATATATATATATATATATATATATACTGTATTTTCACTTACCTGATCTCTCTAGATCAGACTTGCACAACTCCAGTCCTCGAAGGCCGCAAACAGGCCAGGTTTTAAGGATATCCCTACTTCAGCACAGCTGGCTCAATAAGTGGCTCAGTATGACTGAGCCACTAATTGAGCCAGCTGTGCTGAAGTAGGGCTATCCTAAAAACCTGGCCTGTTTGCGGCCCTCGAGGACTGGAGTTGTGCAAGCCTGCTCTAGATCCACAGTGTCCACAAGGCCTTGAAGCCCAACTACATGGGAGGTGGAAATTCAATCAGGCACCGATCTATAAGGGTGAAATGCAGGGGAGCAGATGGTCCCTCTCCTGTCTTCCTGCAATGGGCAGCATGTTAAGACAGCTTGCACTTACTGTATCTGCCTAGCACATCTTAAACATATCAATGCTGTTCCCAAGGGCATTTATGTGGGTTAGCATCCTGCCCCAAATCCACTGTTTCTCCATGGTGCTAGTGTGAGAGCACCACACCGTTAATTAAAATTTCCAGCCCTTCTGTGAATTTCAGGCTGCAAATCCTCGCAGCATCTGGATCAGGAGCACTTGTTGCAGCAACAGAGGTAGATGCTTACTCAGCCATGTCAACAGTTTAGCTGTTTAGCTGATATGGTTTAGTTTGTAATGTGTATTTATTTGAAATTGCAAAAGGCTCATGGTGTACCGGAGTGCTCACCACAAACAGGGCGCAACCGCGGGGCTGAGGTAGGGGTTTGGGAAGACACCAACCTCCGGCCACGAGGGCGCGTCTGGAGTGTAGATTGGTAGTGGGTAGTCAGTTCGGGGTTGGAGAAGTCAGGATCGTCGTAGGTACTTACCTTGGTCTGGGTTGGAGAGGTACGGATCATCGTAGGTACTGGCCGTGGTCGAGAATGGAGAGGTGCGGATGGTCATAGATAATGCCGGGGTCAGGAGTGGAGAAGTAAGGAGTCCAGATGCTAGCCAAGGTCAGACATGGGGAAACACAGGAACTAGGATGCAAGGTTTAAGACAAGGAGGCAGGGATTGCAGTAAGCACTTCACATGGAATTAAGTATTTTGCTCAGCCAATTTGTCAAGGGGTTGGCTGAGCATATATAGTACAAGGGACCAATAGGAAGACTGCAGGAAAAGGGCTCACCAGTATCCATTTCTGTGATAGGCAGAGGAGGAGTCTGCCACAGCTGGGGTATAATGAGTGGAAGCCAGTCCCTGATAAACAATGTGTGTACGCCATCCGTGCCTAGGACATGCGTGCTGCGTGCCGATGATGTCATCATGGGGGCGGAGCCTGGAGGCAGGAACAGCGGAGTCAGTGTTTCTCACATCGCGGCTCCCGTGTGCGAGCCGAGGCTGACGGGTGACAACCACAGCACCGCGGGAAGTGCCATGGGGGAGGAGCCCAATGGAGCACCCGATCGCGGGTGAAGGTAGATCTGCACTGCAAGATGCGTGGTGCCAACCATCGCGGATTCTTACACATGGATGTTATGTTAGGTTAATTGGAACGCACATTATTTTTTAACCCAAAGCGCATGTGCAGTGTATTATTTAACGCATCTCAGCGCAACGATAATCCCATTTCATACTGGTAAAGTAACAATACTAGTTTTGTTAATGGTCGTTGTTTTTGCATGTCATTAGCTTTGAGGATACCCGTTAAATGGAGAAAAACTAGTAGCCAATATTAAACAGAGCTTTGAGAATCTACCCCATTGCAGGTACACTCAGCGCTATTGTTATGGACATTTTCTTTAGATTTACCACTGTTTATTCTTACAGGACCCTGGTTTGATGTCCTCTTATCACTGATGAGTACATTTGGGAGCTTGGGAGGCCATTTATAGGCTGTCAACGGTGGTTCATGGAATACGATTTTCAGTCCATTTTCATGTTTGTTTCTACAGTATGTATTGCAACAGTTTATTCTATTTTTTGTGTATTTGTTTTTTTCTCTACAAAGACATCACAGAGTAAACTGGTGGTGAGAAAAAAATAATAATCCCTCTAATTTTACAGAAAAACAAATAATTGAGTCTAATCACATGTCCTCTATAGCAGTGGTTCCCAACCCCAGTCCTCAAGGACCAGTAACAGTGCAGGTTTTAAGGATACCCCGGCTTGAGCACAGGTGGTTCAGTCACAATGATTGGGCCGCCTGTGCTAATGAGAGGATTGCCTTAAAACCTGCACTGTTAGTGGTCCTTGAGGACTGGAGTTGGGAACCACTGCTCTATAGGATCAAACTCATTTAGAAACGGTGGGACTGGTGAGGGGGAAAAAAGAAAAGTGAATAGGAAAGAGCAGAGGGCTTCCTCACATGGGAATGCCTTTCAACAGGACAGAGGAGCACACAGATTCTGCCAACCAACTGGAGTGAATCTCTTTAAAGCTAGGAAGCTGAGGTAAGCTGATATGGGTGCTTTGTACCCCTTAACTGTCTATGGTGGTATCTCACGTCACCAGATCCACAAAATATGACAAAGCAATACAAATTAAAACAGCGTAAATAAATTATAGGCATCCCTACCCCTTTAGAAATGGACATTCAGATTCATGGTCCTTTAAAATGGAATTAGGCTGAAACAGGATGACATTTTAGCTTAGGACAGCTATCTTTCTAATATAAAATAATAAATATGTCTCCTTGGGAGACGATGTAAGGGGAGATTTTTTTTTTTTTTAAGCACCAACAATGAAATCCAAACAAAAATGGAGAGAGCTAGTGCAGGTATCTCAATTCTTTACCCAAAAAGAAAAAAATGTATAAACCTTGTCACGAGGTGAGAGCAGATCTCTCCCTACTATTAATGAGGATCTTCCTCCTCTGATGCAGAGTCAGGAGATCAGGCCTAAGCTACAAAAAAATAGATTCAGAGTCTCTTTAGAGACATTAGACAATGTCTTAAATCAGATCAACAGAATGCTGTCCAGGAAAAGACCAGAACCTAATAGATAGCTCCCAATATGCTGGAGCATAAAATTAAAACTATGGAAGCTAGAAACGACAACCTGCAAGAAAATCAAGAAGATCTGTAGAGGTACAGATCTCGTTGGAATAATCTTCAAATTAGAAATACTGAAGAGCATCATATGAATCTACATAATTGTCTGACCAGATTCTTTTAACACTTACTACCAGACACTGATCCGAAAGAGCTTATTTTGGAAAGAGCGCAACCAACCATGAGGCTGCATCTGTATCTGCATGCTTCAAGTAATCACCATAAAAAATGGATAAGCAATATACTTTAGGGAGATTAATTGTGTAATGAGGGATCAAAGGTCCCCAGAAAAACAGTGCATCCAAAAAATAAGGGCAGGTTAATATCAATTAAAGATGCATAAGTTCCTGTGTGGAAAACATCAATAATCAAAAACAGCACCTCCGTGAGAGTCACAATGCAGCTCATTGATGGGTGGAGAGTATAAAATACAGAATCCTATTTGGTGAGTGAAAAGACCAGGGTCATAATACTATTAACCCTGTCTATACCACAAACACTTGGATAACACCCTAGAGCATAGTAACCCAGCCAGGGTACAGTGGTGACGCAGTAATGAGAATAGAAGTAACTCACATACTTGATGCTGTTTGTAGTTCCACTTGTCTTGCGTGCCTCACGTGGTGAAGTGGAAGTAAAGGTAGAAATCCATGGAAGGAAAACAACGGAGCACAGCCAGGATCCAATCAAAAATAAAATTTAAGTGGGAGCAACAATCCAAAGTAGTAAATTAAAAAGGGTTTATTAAACTTGGTAGACACATGGTAAAGAGCAGGTACGAAAACACTCCTCTAATGCGTTTCACACTGCAACAGCGCTTTGTCAAAAAGACAACTTTGGATTGTTGCTCCCACTTTAATTTTATTTTTGATTGGATTCTGGCTGGATTTCTACGTTTACTTTAAGGAGATATGGGCAGAGGTGAAAACAGGAGAGTTTTGTGATAAATAAATATAGGCATTTATTTCCCCAAAATGTCATACTGTACATAAAACCATGAGGCTTTGCCTCATTACAGATGCAGCAAAAACAGGGTATCAAAATAAAGGTTACGGTTTTCCTAGGCAAAGGTTCAGTTCTAAAGTGTATTGGAGTCCATATAGGCCTGCACGCACTGGTGTCCAAAGGAAGCAAGGACACGCATGGGTGGTCTGTAATCAGACCAGAGAGAACCCCATACTGCAGGAAGATCCAGGCTTTTAAACCCTCCTAATGAGCCAGCTGAAAGCTGGTTAATTACCTAAACCTGTTTTCAGGCTGATATTAACCAGCTCCCTGCTGGACTTAGTAGCTACACATGTTTTCCCTGCATAGCTATTAGACAGGGAAACTACCCTATTATAGTCCTCCCCTGCTTTCAGGTAGCTAGAGCTACTTGCAGCTGAGGCCGTAACTCAACTCTCTCTGGAGACATAATTGTAGGTAAAAAAAGGATAGTGGAGGGACAGATAGCACCCATTTAACCTTGGATTCGACTCTTCTCTTGTTTGTCCTTGACTTCCAGTCAATCAAGTCCTCAAACATCCTCTAAATCCCTTAGTGTCTTTCACACTGTCAGACAGTTTCTTTGGCTTCCGTCAAAACCTGTGAATCTGGGTCTCTTTGCTTTTATCTGCTGAAAGCCAGCACTGATCGTCACTTCTCCTTTTCAACCTTTGAATATTCTACCTGTGAAACATTTCTCATGGCGATTTTTCCTCATAACAGTAATTTAGTTTTTCGCCATTGGGGCAATTATCTGGTACTAAGTAGATGATGTACAGAGGCTTGCTACCCCTAACTCAGGCTATGTCCTTGTTCACTGTGGAACTGTCCTCCCAAGTTACCCACAAAGTTGAGACATTTAAAGTTTGACAGTCCGTTTGTACTAATCTGAGCATTTAGAGGGACTGATATACAATGTTTGTGTGGTACTGCTTTTGTGATAGAAATGTTTTTACAATACAAGTTTTAGACCGATATGTTGCCTATAATTGATTTGGTCTCCCAAAGTTCTACTACTACATTTTTATGAGAGACTGAAATATCAGAGGCTACGTGATTTTTTCCATGGTTTTTGTCCCTCTCTCCCCCTCAGACTACGAGTGCAGAGCCGGCCAAATTATAGCTGCCAACCAATCCTACTTAATGCTTTTTTTAAAAATTGAGTAAGGACATGTTGCTGTAAACAGTTATAACGTTCAATACCCCCCATTCTTGTTTTTATTCCCCTGATGTGTAAGATCACACACACAACCCACCCCGTACTCTTTGGGGTGATATTGTTTTCCCTTTCGATAGCTTCGCTCCTAAACAAAGGAGCACAGCGGCATCGAGCCGCTGGGCCACTGCCCGCTCCCCTCAGGTTCATTTAACCTGTGAGTGCGAGAGACTCGCACCACGGGTCCCACTATGGCTGGTCCCCCCAAACAATGTTTGGAAGCCGGGGTCCTCGGTTTATCCCTCCCTCCCGTCCTACTCTTCCCCTCCAAGTTCTGTAAGCATTTGCCACTTTTATGGAATAATATGTATATCTCTCGTTGTATATGTTCCCATACCAGATTGTTTCTTAAGACGGAGGTACCGACCCTTCAACTATATGTAAGTTATCACTCTGTTCATTTGTATCACAGAATTCTGAACCACCACCATGCCGATTAATATAATATCCCAAAACACCAAGGGCTTAAACACCCCCCGAAAGAGACGCATTGCTCTTTCGGAAGCCAAAAGACTGGCAGGAGATATAATTTTGTTACAAGAGACCCATCTGAAAAAAGAGGACCAATCGCTGCTGTTTAGCAGTGACTACCCTCTAGTCTACCACTCATCAGCTCCCACAAAAAAGAATGGCGTAGCTACACTCCTCCATAAAAATGTAAATTTCAAAGTAGACAAAATTAAAAGTGACCTCGCTGGAAGAATTCTAATTATTACTGGGTCATTGGACTCCACCGATATAACAATAGTCAACACTTACGCCCCTAACGACAATCAAGAATCTTTCTTCCAAGAACTAAAAAGTTTAATCCTTTCCATCCAGAAAGGTCTATTAATTTTAGCAGGAGACTTAAACGCAATTATGGACCCAAATTTAGATTAATCCTCCAGTCTCCCACCGCCACAAAAAATAGCTCCATCTACTCGGGTTCTCATATCTAAGACCAAGGAGCTGCTGTTGGTAGACTCCTGGAGATTAGTAAATAACAAAGTAAATGATTTTTCCTTTTTTTCTCACCCCCATAATAGCTATTTTTGAATTGACTATATCCTAATTGACCAACAAATTAGTGATAATATCTCCTCAGCAGTAATCGCCCCCTCTGCTTGGTCAGACCACTCTACACTTATAACCAGACTAGTAAGCCTCACTCCCAAAAATACAACAAGGTCGTGGTCCTTGAATGAATCCCTACTATTGAACCCACAAAATCTCCAACTAATAGAAAAAGATCTGGCCCAATATTTTGAAATAAACAATACCCCAGGGGTTTCCTATTTACCCTTTGGGAAGCCCACAAATCAGTGATAAGAGGCAAACTGATTGCCCTGGCTTCTCGGAAAAAAAAAAGAAAAAAAAAAACAAATTGAAATACTAACACAAAAATGATCAGAACTAGAATTTATTCACAAATCAAACCCCTCCCGGAAAAATTACAGGCAAATAATCTCAGTGAGGGGCGAACTAAACCTCTTGTTAGTGTCAAACGCAGAAAGAGCTATAAGATGGACTCAACAGAAATACTATGAAAAAAGTAATAAAGGAGAAAAAATGTTGGCACGTAAATTAAAGCAAAAACAAGCTAAAGCTAAAATTCATAACAGCTACACTAAAAATGGCTCAGTATCTCACAACCCCAAAATTATAAGTGATGCATTTAGGGACTACTACACATCCTTTTACAATCTACCAGGCCCAGTGGGAGACTCGGCTAAAGAGAAAAGAGCAATAAAGATTCGGAATTATCTAGCAGAATGCCGACTCCCCACTCTAGACACAAATGACATCACAAACCTTGAAAAAACTATAGAGCCCCTGGAAATTTTGGAAGCAATAAAATCCCGGATGGTCCGGATGGATTTTCTAATCTTTATTACAAGAAATATTCCACAACTCTCCTCCCATTTCTTACCAAAGTATTCAATGAGATGCAACTAGGCCTTCCCCCTCCCTAGAGATATGCTCTAAGCTACCATAGTAGTAATCCCCAAAGAGGGGAAAGATCCTCTGTTTTGTTCCAGCTACAGACCTATCTCGCTGTTAAATACAGATCTAAAACTATACGCAAAGATCCTGCCCAACAGATTAAATAGTATCCTCCCTAAATTGGTTCATCCGGACCAGGTGGGGTTTGTCCTGGGCAGACAAGCCCTTGACAACACAAGGAGGACAGTGAATCTAATACACGGAGCAAATCTTACAAAGTGCCCATCTCTATTACTCTCCTTAGACGCAGAAAAAGCATTCGATCGATTAAATTGGCAGTTTATGTCAGCTACGCTTTCGCAGATGGGATTCACAGCCAAAATTTTAAATAGTATAAACGCACTATACTCCACACCAATGGCCACTGTGAGGACGAACAGCTCTTTTTCTTACCCCTTTTCAATATTAAATGGAACTTGGCAGGGTTGTCCGCTCTCACATTTGTTGTTTGCCTTAGCCATAGAACCATTAGCATGCCAGATAAGGATGAACCCCAATATTGCGGGTATTTCTGTTGGTCAGGAAGAATTCAAAATAGCTCTTTTTGCGGACGACATACTATTGACGCTTTCAAAACCTCTCACATCCCTCCCTAACCTTTTTTCTGTTCTATCAGAATTCGGCTCACTTTCAGGTTATAAAATTAATCATTCCAAATCCATGGCCCTTAGTTTAAATCTCCCTAAAGAATTAGTAAAATTACTCCAACTAAATTTTGACTTTAAATGGAACGCGAACCATATTAAATATCTATGGGTTCAACTAACAAAAAATTATTCAACTTTATACAACGCAAATTTTAAACCCTTCTTTGACCAGATAGTCAAGGACTTAGCCACTTGGAACCCATATATAATATCTTGGTTTAGGAGAATAACCACTATTAAAATGAACATTTTACCTCGACTCCTCTATCTTTTTCAAACTCTCCCGGTTAAAATCTGTCAGAAAGACCTAAATAATATTCAGAAGAAGATTTTGAAGTTTGTCAGGCAAAACAGGCGACCTAGAGTTCGCAAAGATATTCTTTATAAGTCCAAATCAGAAGGAGGCTTAGCTCTTCCGAACTTACAAAACTACTATAGAGCAGCTCAATTGGGGCAACTTGTTAGCTGGCATGCTAACCCAACCGAAAGGAGGTGGGTCGAGATAGAGGATTTGATTTGTTCCCCATGCAGAATAAAAAATCTTCTCTGGCTCAACAAAAAGTCTAGAGCACCCGAGAGTTTCAAGAACCCGGTCATATCCTTTGCCTGTAATATCTGGGACTCCCTCAAATCCAATTTCCAACTAACCGGTACCCCTTCCCTCATGCAACCCCTATTCTCGGACCCCTCTCTACCCTTTTACACAGAAAACCCGCTCTCCCATACCTGGGTACAAAAAGGACTCACGAGAGTCAAAGATATTCTCATCCAAGGGAAAGTACCCCCATTCGCTTCTCTATAAACGAATCATGATATCCCCTCTTCCGATTTTTTCAGATTTCTCCAGGTTAGGCATTATATCCAATCAGTCTACAAATCAAGTCAACCCCATGCTTTAACTCTGTTTGAGGACTGGTGTTTACACCAGCCCCACACAAAGGGCATTATCTCCAGAATATACCAAAGTCTATCCTCTATCAAGAGCAATCAAACCCCCGATAAATATATGGTATCCTGGGAAAAAGACCTCAACGTCTGTATAGATCTTGATACCTGGAAAGACATCTGGGAAGCTGCCTCCAAAAATTCATCGTGCGTTGTAATAAAAGAGAATATTTACAAGTTAATATTCAGATGATATATGACTCCTGCCAGACTGCACTCTTTTCTCCCAGCGGTCTCCCCTCTGTGCTGGCATGGTTGTGGTGAAGTAGGGAATATTCTGCATATATTCTGGTCATGTCCCAAAATCCAACAAACATGGACGGAAGTGTTCACCTTAATACACAAGATCCTAGAAATCACTGTCCCACATGACCCAGTATATATATTGCTAGGCAAGCCAATAGCTAATATTCCCCGGAAAAAAGCTAGAGTACTAGCCCAAATGTTAAATGCTACACACAGTACAATTGCAAAAAATTGGAAACAACCTGCCCCCCATCCTTAAACCAAATAAATAACAAAATTTGGCATATAGTTTATATGGAAAAATTCTCAGCCTATCTGAACGGCTCTACCTCGCAATTTTCTGAGATTTGGGCCCCTTGGTTCCACCATGCAGGTATATCCCCATATATAGATTAGAATATTTGGAACAGAGTGATACACGTGGTAATTAAATTGTTGCGTACAATGCTATATTTTTACAAATGCTACCCCTCCCCCACCTTCCCGACCCCCCCTTTTATCTGTTATATGTTTTGTTAATTATTATTTCGTATGTTAAAAAATGCTCAATAAAAAATTTAAGTACTAAAAAAAACAAAAAAACAGCTGCTGTACAGTATAAGGTTTTCTATAAAGCTCACAATTGTTCTATCAATAAAAATGGCACTGTCACTAAATGTTTGCCTACATGGCAAACAATGCGCAAGCAACTTTTAAAAAAAGCGATATTGGAGGTCCATCCAAATCCCTTCTTTTGTCTTTTACCACTTGATGTCAAAGTTTCTTTTCTGGGGAAAAAGAAACAAATATGCTATTATTACCGGTATTGCGCATGCGTCTAGTCGTGTCATTGGGAATTAAAGCAGTCGTTCAAGCAATATCCTACATCTGTGTCTGTAGGATGAGAACAAACTTCTGATTGGCTCTGACTCTTCAACCGCACCCTCTCCTTACATTTTTAAGCTGCAGCGTCACGTACTTTGATGGCCAATCAAATCATTCTTCAAAGTGCACTCAGCAGAGAAACATCCCCTCAACTCGCATACAGTATTGTACAGTATTGTTGTCACGCCTATATGCCCGCAGACCTGGCCAGTCCCCAGTACTGAGGTGGGAAGGGTATTACCACGCACCCACAGCAGTGAGGGCGTGCCTGGAGTGTGGTATGGCGTTGCCGGGCCTGTAGAGAGATGGTTAGTAATACTTGTAACGCCTTTGGAGTTCAGAGTAAGAGTAGTGGTGTCCATGCGCCAGAGTCGAGGGGTATATAGATCAGAATCGAAATGTTCGTAAGCCAAAGTCCAGGAATCACAGAAGTCAGCAAGGTCGTGTCCGTAAGCAGGGTTCAAGGGCAATAGCGATCAGAGAAGTCAAGTACGAGCAGAGGTCAAGCCAGGGAAATCCAGGGGTAAGCAGGAGCAAGAACAAAAGCTGGAACACAGAGGAGAGCCAAGCATAGGACTGCACATACACTACCGACACACTTTATTGAAGTGTGGTCGGTACCGCAAGCCGGGAAATCTCCCGGCTTGCTAGTGGCCGCCCCTCGGCGTGCCGCGCGTCATAGACGCGCGGTCACGCGTCATCTGGAGCGTGCGCCCCCTGCACGCGTGTCCAGGGGCTCCCCGAGGGAGCCCTGGTGTCCCGCGATCGCGGGACAGCGGCAGGGGGTTCCGGGGGACCCGGCGGACCCGGCAGCGGTAGGGAGAGCGCCCCGATCGGAGGGCGCTCTTCCGCTGCTTCGGCGTGCGCCCATCACACTCGGGCGCACGCCAGGCTACTGCTGCGGCACAGAACGGGCAAATGCTCGAATAAACTGTGCCGCAGCAGTACAGAGGTAACAAAGAACTATGCAGAGCAATGAGAGAAAGGACAGGCAGGGGTTATAAAGGAGGAAACACCAATAGGAGAGAGAGGAGGAGCAGAGAGTGAAGTAGGAGACAGCAGGGATAGGTGAGGACGAGGAGAAGAGGAGGAGACAGGTGAGCCAGTGAGGGAGATAGCCTGAAGAGCATGAGAGGAGAAGCCAGGAGTCTGAGAGAGCCTACAAGAGGAGCGTGTGTGCACCCCCTCTGTGAGGTTAGAGTGCGAGCGCACAGGCTGCGTCACGTGGCGCGCGGAGCACCCGCCGAGGATGGAGGACAAACAGAGGGAGAAGCCACCGGAGGTAAGGGGACTGGAGCAGGGACCGAGGGAGGCCATGACCAGGGGACACCGCAGCAGAGAACGGGAGACCGAGCGGGTGTGCGTGTCTTGCGGGGAGCGGGCGCTGACGCCGGGATGACGTCAGAGGCTGCCGCAGAGGGACAGCAGCGGGCAGAGGAAGGGAGAATAGCAGGGGAAGGTAGGGAAAGATCAGAAGAGTTAGGCAAACGCAGGGCGTCAGAGACACATGGAGGGGAAGGAATCCCCTTAACCGTCACAGTATCCCCCCCTTGAGGATCGATCTCCGACCGATCCAGCCACGGTTTCTGGGGAAATTTAAGATGAAATTGCTGGAGAAGTTTGGGAGCATGGATGTGACGTGCCAGAACCCATGAACGCTCCACCGGACCATACCCCTTCCAGTGGACGAGGAACTGAAGCTTGTTTTTTGACCAGCGAGATTTGATAAGTGAGTGAACCTCGTACACTTGTTGTCCTAGGGTGGACACTGGGTTGGGTTTACGGGAAGGATCCAGAAAGTGCGAGCTCTGGACAAAAGGCTTGTGTAGGGACACAAGAAATACGGAACGGATCCTCATGGTGGGGGGCAGTGCTAGGCGGTAGGCGACTGGGTTGATTTTTTCTGTAATTTTGAAAGGACCCAGAAATCTTGGCGACAGTTTGGGAGATGGAGTTTTAAGCCTAATGTTCTTCGAGGACAACCACACTCTGTCAGCAGGCTTAAATGAAGGACCTGGTTGGCGACGACGATCTGCTTTAGTTTTTTGTCTAGAGACGGCAGATTGTAGCGACTTAAGGATCCTTTTCCAAGAATTCTGCAGGGTCGTAACATGGGAGTCTGCCGCGGGGATGCCAAAAGGGGGGGAGGAAAGGGGAAGACTGCTAGGGTGAAAACCGAAATTAAAGAAAAAAGGAGACTCTTGAGTAGACTCATTCTTAAGAGAGTTGATAGCAAATTCGGCCCATGGTAACAGGTCCACCCAGTTGTCTTGTGACTCCGATACGAAACATCTGAGATATTGCTCTAGGGTTTGATTCATCCTTTCAGTCTGACCATTGTCTGAGGATGGTATCCGGAAGAAAAAAGAAGGGAAATTCAGAGTCTCTGGGAAAACGCCCACCAGAACTTAGAGATGAATTGAGACCCTCTGTCAGAGACAATTGAAATGGGAACGCCATGTAATCTGAAAATTTCCTTGGAAAAAATATCGGCCAAAGTAGCAGAATTAGGAAGACCCTTGAGGGGAATAAAGTGTGAGTGTTTAGAAAATCTGTCTACTACAACAAGAATCGTATTCATTCCTTTGGAATTGGGAAGTTCGACAATGAAATCCATAGAGATGTGTTTCCAGGGTTGCTCAGGGATGGGAAGAGGCTTGAGAAGGCCAGAAAGTTTGTGATGAGGCGTCTTACTCTGGGCACATACCGGACAAGCACTAGTGAAATCAAAAATGTCTTTGTTCATCTTAGGCCACCAAAATGTCCGTTTAATAAGGTCCGCTGTCCTTTTGAAGCCTGGATGACCGGCAGATCTAGAAGAATGTCCTCAAATTAAAATCTTGTGGCAAAACCGTGGAGCTGCGTACAAGCGTCCCTCTGGTACCCTGAACCTGCTTGGAATGTGAACCTGAGCTTTATTGATTTCATCCAACACATCAACATTATTGGCAGAGATTATGCACTTGGCAGGTAGAATTGGTTCTGTGGCTTCATTAGATTCGTTTTCTGTGGCGAACTGGCGAGAAAGAGCGTCCGCTTTGATATTTTTGGTACCAGGAATGTACGAAATGGTATAGTTAAAATGGGAGAAAAAGAGAGACCAACGAGCCTGACGAGATCCCAACCGTCGGGCCCCCTCGGTATACAGCAAATTTTTGTGGTCGGTGAGGATGGCAACAGGTTCCTTGGTGCCTTCTAGAAGATGCCTCCACTCCTGAAGAGCCAATTTAATGGCCAAAAGTTCACGATTACCAACATAATAATTTCTATCGGCAGACGAAAATTTCCGAGAAAAAAAAACACAGGGATGTAGTTTCTCTTGGGGAGAGGATCGCTGAGAGAGGACTGCACCAGCTCCTACGTCCGAAGCATCAACTTCCAATGTGAAGGGAAGAGAGGTATCCGGGTGACGTAGGATGGGTGCGGAAACGAAGGCTTTTTTGAGAACCTCGAATGCATCAATGGCTTCAGGAGACCAAGACGTGGGATCGGGGCCTTTTTTGGTCAAGGCAGTGATGGGAAGAGCAATAGAAGAAAACATTTTGAGGAATTTTCTGTAATAATTGGCAAAGCCGAGAAAACACGGCACGGCCTTGAGAGAATTAGGCAGCGGCCAGTCGAGGACAGACTTCAATTTCTCTGGGTCCATAGAGAAACCTTGGTTAGAGATAATGTAGCCTAGGAAGGCAGTAGAAGTCTGGTGGAACAAACATTTCTCCATCTTGGCGTATAGGCGGTTAGAACGGAGCCTAGACAGCACCAGTTTGGTATGGTGAATGTGTTCGTCTAAGTTTTAGAAAAAATGAGAATGTCATCCAGGTATACAATGACAAATGTTCCCAACACATCCCGGAAGATGTCATTCATGAACTCTTGAAAGACGGCAGGAGCATTGCATAAACCAAAGGGCATTACTAGATACTCATAATGTCCAGATCGAGTATTAAACGCGGTTTTCCATTCGTCCCCCTCCCTTATGCGAATGAGATCATAGGCCTGTAACAGGGGACTTATCCCTGTTCAGTTATGTTCCTTTAATCTAGCAGTGTGGTAGTTAATTACTAAACATCACCTGCCTGATTAGATTGTTTACAAAAAGCCTGCCTTTGAGACAGGAAGGGATAACTCTCCTTTGCTCGTGTGTGAGCTGACCTTTGGAGACAGAGCAGTGTTTTTGAGTCTCACAGGAGAGACTGACTAAAAGAACACCCCTCTCTGGAGCTGACCGGTCTTGAGCTCTGCACAGCAGAGCTGATTTTCAAGACACAGGGAAAACTACTACACCTGAAGCTGAACCAGGAAGTGAGATTTTACCTCCAAGAAACAGATAAGACTTTTATTCTTAAGAGACTGCTTATATCTGCTTATTTCATGTTAAATGTTTTGGGGCTGCGAGAACTGCTTGACTAAGGGAGATGTGAATTATTGCATAGTGTTTCACTAGAAATACTCCCAAGTGAATGGAAGCTTTGTTCCCCCCCCCCTTGTTTGGATGTTTTCCTGATAAAAAGGAAAAGGTATTTGTGTATATGGGATGTAATCCCAGTCTTCAGGGCTCAGCTGTATGTGGTAATAAATTGATTGAAGCTTCAATCACAATACATCTGGTCATTAGAGCATATACTTAGCTGTATGAGGTTCAATATATTATATATGCAGATAGGTGTACAGGTAAAACTGGAGGAGTGACACAGAACTCTATATATACCATAAAGGTACTGTCTAAATCCCCAGTAAACCAAAGTACATACCTATAGTTGAACAGTTCTGTGATGGAGTCTCAGTGGAACAGCTGCTCTGACTCAGAGGTGTGCGTGCATCACGCCAATAACTTGAATAGGCGGTGGGTGGTCCCGTGGGGTCCGACGGCGGAGCACTGCAGTTGTAGACAATGGGGGCTGCACACCAGTTCCGGTTAAAAACGAATTTATTGGGTGGTCATCAGGAGTACAGATAAACACTCTGATGCGTTTCAGGACTGTTGTCCCTTTATCAAAGAGTAGCTGCGCGTCTACTGGGCTCTCCGCTATAAACTCTTACTCCCGCCCCCAACGGTGACGTCACACGCTCTGTAAATATCGCGTGATTTGATGAAACAGCCTGCTCATTGGTAGACCTCTTAGCCAATTGCGCAGCTCGTGGGGGAATAGTTTCCTTATGGGAGTAACCTTGGAGTTGGAGACTCTTATTCCCGCCCCCAACGGTGACGTCACACACTCTATAGATATCGCGTGACTTGTTAAAACGACCTGCTCATTGGTAGATCTCTTATCCAATTGCGCAACTCATGGGGAAATATTTTCTTTGTGGGAGTAACTAAGGAGTATAGTGAATAACGGAGAGGCAACCAGGATAAAACAAAACACTGAAGGAGTGATAACAAAACATACTATATAGCAGTATTCTAATTAAAAATTAAAAAACGCAACGTTTAAAAGCAA
Source organism: Ascaphus truei (assembly GCF_040206685.1). Classification (NCBI taxonomy): domain Eukaryota; kingdom Metazoa; phylum Chordata; class Amphibia; order Anura; family Ascaphidae; genus Ascaphus; species Ascaphus truei. The sequence goes on along the minus strand of NC_134484.1, from coordinate 247,741,504 downwards.
AGCAAAAGGGGTGGAAGACAGTATATTGCAAGCATAATTCTGTTATTTTCTAAGGGGTAGACTCACATCAAATAACACCATTCATGTTCTATATCTTGCATAATCCCACTGGAACAACATTTGATATTCACATACCTCAAATAAATAGAGGGGTAGTGCAAGTCTAGGATAACAATAGCTATACATGTATGATGATGTCACCGAGAAACAATATAAAGCAAATTCTTGAGGACTATACATTTGTTTCATATTATGAATGACTACCATCTGATGGACTGGAACGGATAATATCACAGTTCTTAAGCTTTGGTATAGCATAACATATTTTTACATCTCTAATGAAATATAACAATATTCTATGTAATTGTTAAAGACAGTCCTATTACAAAAAATCATTATGGTGTCTACCAAAAGAAAAGAATAGATGATATAACTCTATAAGGTACATATAAACATATATATAACATGGCTATGTATATTGTATGTATATAAATATAATATTTTGTATTGCAGATGACTTTGCAAACTATATGTGCCATTTAATTTAATCAAGAAAATGTTTTAGTTCCCAGTCTAGATTCATGCCCCCGGGTGCCAATGTCCCAAGGGCATAAATCCAGAACATTTCTCTTTTATTGAGGAGGGATTCTGTATCTCCTCCACGCACATGAGGGCGTATGTGCTCAAGCGCACTAAAAGAGAAATTCTGTAGGGAACCAGATTGACATTTTGAAAAGTGACGTGCAACTGGGTATCTCACATCTTTATTTTTAATTGTTCTAACATGTTCTACAATCCTCTCTCTTAGTGGGCGGATTTTCCTGCCCACATATGAGCTACCACAGGTACATCTTAAAGGATATATAACAAATTTTGTATTGCATGTCATCAGGGAATTGAAAATATGAGTTCTCTTTGTATTTACATCTAGTATGTGTTTTATAGGGGAGGCATGTCGGCACATTCTACAATCCCCACAACTAAAAAGCCTCTGACTTTTAGTTTAAGGTTCTTTTTATTGGGATCAAACAAACTAGGCGAAACCTTGTTGGCTATTCTTTTTGCCTTCTTGAAGACAATTTTTGGCTGATCTAGTATGTAATTCTCTAAGTCTTTGTCTAGTCTCAGTATGTCCCAATGCTTTTTCAAAATGGTTCTAATTTGATTAGCCTGTCTAGAGTAGGTGGTAATAAACAGTGGTGAACCCTCAGTGGATGTCGTATGGTTTTGCATTTTTGATTGTTTATTGGACTTAGTTTTTTGTTGTAAAAGTGCTGACCTGTCCATATTTAGTGCATGATTTAGGGCACTATTGATGTCCTCATCCCTATATACCAAAGCTTAAGAACTGTGATATTATCCGTTCCAGTCCATCAGATGGTAGTCATTCATAATATGAAACAAATGTATAGTCCTCAAGAATTTGCTTTATATTGTTTCTAGGTGACATCATCATACATGTATAGCTATTGTTATCCTAGACTTGCACTACCCCTCTATTTATTTGAGGTATGTGAATATCAAATGTTGTTCCAGTGGGATTATGCAAGATATAGAACATGAATGGTGTTATTTGATGTGAGTCTACCCCTTAGAAAATAACAGAATTATGCTTGCAATATACTGTCTTCCACCCCTTTTGCTTTGCTTTTAAACGTTGCGTTTTTTAATTTTTAATTAGAATACTGCTATATAGTATGTTTTGTTATCACTCCTTCAGTGTTTTGTTTTATCCTGGTTGCCTCTCCGTTATTCACTATACTCCTTAGTTACTCCCACAAAGAAAATATTTCCCCATGAGTTGCGCAATTGGATAAGAGATCTACCAATGAGCAGGTCGTTTTACCAAGTCACGCGATATCTATAGCATGTGACGTCACCGTTGGGGGCGGGAATAAGAGTCTCCAACTCCAAGGTTACTCCCATAAGGAAACTATTTCCCCACGAGCTGCGCAATTGGCTAAGAGGTCTACCAATAGGCTGTTTCATCAAATCACGCGATATTTACAGAGCGTGTGACGTCACCGTTGGGGGCGGGAGTAAGAGTTTATAGCGGAGAGCCCAGTAGACGCGCAGCTACTCTTTGATAAAGGGACAACAGTCCTGAAACACGTCAGAGTGTTTATCTGTACTCCTGATGACCACCCAATAAATTCGTTTTTAACCGGAACTGGTGTGCAGCCCCCATTGTCTACAACTGCAGTGCTCCGCCATCGGACCCCAAGGGACCACCCACCGCCTAAAAAGGAAAAGGCACAATAAAGCCTTATTATAATTTCACATTAAAAAGCCTCCTAATTGCGTACCTCTGTGAACGTCCGTCCACAAGGCCCCTCTTAAATCGAGCTTGGAGAAGATAGAGGCCCCCTGAAGACGATCGAACAGTTCAGAGATTAAGGGAAAAGGGTACCGATTCTTTACCGTGATTTTGTTGAGTCCGCGAAAGTCGATACATGGCCTCAGCGATCCATCCTTCTTCTTCACGAAGAAGAAGCTTGCCCCAGCAGGGGAGGTAGAATTACGAATGAATCCCTTCTCCAAATTTTCTTGGATGTAGGACGTCATGACCTCAGTTTCAGGAACGGACAAGGGGTAAGATTTCGACTTCGGGAGGATGGTCCCTGGAATTAAATCGATAGGACAATCGTACGGACGATGGGGAGGCAGAACCTTGGCTTGTACCTTGTTGAACACATCTAGGAACTCATGATACACAGTCGGGAGAATCGATAGATTGGAAGGAACAGAATCCAGGCCGGCAAGCACCATAACAGGAGGAGCCGTGGGAGCAGACTCAGCGGATGAAGGCCACTGGATAGGCATGGTGCCGGTCCAATCAATGCGTGGATTGTAGTGTTGAAGCCAAGGCAATCCTAAAATAAGTTGAATAGTAAGAGAATGGAAGATATCGACAACTATTGCCTACTTATGACCGTCGGTCAAGGTCAGCGTGAGAGGGATGGACTCCCAGATGATAAATGCTGGCTGGAGCGGCCGACCGTCGATGGCCTCGAGACCAATAGGTGCTTTTCTTTTACTCATAGGAATTTGGTTCTCGGAGGCGAAGGTTTGATCCAGGAAGTTACCGCCAGATCCAGAGTCAATGAAAGCCTTTACTTCCAGTAGGAGGTCAGGGCCCTCCAGAGTAGCAGGAAGCATAAACTTCTTCAGGAGATCTTCAGGGAGAGAGGGGCATGGAGAGACAGTACCCAGAAGAAGCCCCTCTACCTTTACTGGGTGTTCCCATCTTCCTGGCTTCAGGGAACAGTTCTGGAGGCGATGTTCCGAAGAACCACAGTAGAAACAGAGTAACTCCTGATGGCGTTGCATTCTCTCTGCGGCCCGAAGTTGTTGGCTACCAATTTGCATCGGCTCTGGGGCATCTGATACCAGGAGAGGCGAAGAGGGCGACCTGTGAGAGACAACAGGGGAAGAAAGAGAATGGGAACTGTGTCTCTCATGCCGTCGTTCCTGGGTGCGCTGGTCCATGCGCACACTGAGGGTAATCAACTCTTCCAGGGAAGAAGGCCGGGCATGAGTAGCAAGATCATCCTTCAAGTTGTCAGAGAGACCATGCTAGTATGTGGCGACGTGTGCCTCATCATTCCATTGAGTCTCCGCGGCGAGGGTACGGAACTCGATTGCGTATTGGCAGCATATCTTCGAGCCTGTGAAATGTGGAAGAGAGAGTATGCGGCCGACTCACGCTGTGCAGGAGTGTCAAATACTTGCTGGAATTCTCGCCTAAATTTGGGGTAATCTTGGGTCAATTCAGTCTTATGTTCCCAGAGGGGAGAGGCCTAAGCGAGGGCGTCACCGGTGAGCAAAGCGTAGATGTAAGCCACCTTAGAAGGGCCAGTAGGAAACTGAGAGGGAGACATTTCGAATTGTACCTCGCATTGGTTTAGGAAACCGCAACAAGCGAGGGGGTCCCCATCATAGCGGTTAGGCGGTGGAATTCGGGGTCCAGCATTAGCATGAGTTGCAGCAACAGGGGGTGAAGAGGCCATAGGAGTTTCCTGGACAGGGAGATTAGCCAGTTGCTGGCAAATAGTGGTCAGCTGGTTGCTCACAATTTGCAAGCGTTCCAAAGTCACACCTTGACCCACTGCAGGGGGGTCTGCATTTGTTGGACTCTGCATAATGGCAATGGCTTGTATGCCCGCAGACCTGGCCAGTCCCCAGTACTGAGGTGTGAAGGGTATTACCACGCACCCACAGCTGTGAGGGCGTGCCCTGAGTGTGGTATGACATTGCCGGGCCTGTAGAGAGATGGTTAGTAATACTTGCAATGCCTTTGGAGTTCAGAGTAAGAGTAGTGGTGTCTGTGCGCCAGAGTCCAGGGGTATAGAGATCATAATCGTAATGTTCGTAAGCCAAAGTCCAGGGATCACAGAAGTCAGCAAGGTTGTATCGTAAGCAGGGTTCAAGGGCAATAGCGAGCAGAGTAGTCCAGTACGAGCAGAGGTCAAGCCAGGGAAATCCAGGGGTAAGCAGGAGCAGGAACAAAAGCTGGAACACAGAGGAGAGCCAAGCATAGGACTACACACACAGAGGTAACAAAGATCTATGCAGAGCAATGAGAGAAAGGACAGACAGGGTTTATAAAGGAGGAAACACCAATAGGAGAGAGAGGAGGAGCAGAGGGTGAAGTGGGGGACAGCAGGGATAGGTGAGGAGGAGGAGAAGAAGAGGAGACAGGTGAGCCAGTGAAGGAGATAGCCTGAAGAGCATGAGAGGAAGAGCCAGGAGATCAAGAGAGAGCGTACAAGAGGAGCATGTGCGGCAGCCCTCTGTAAGGTTAGAGTGCGCGCGCACAGGCTGCGTCACGAGGCGTGTGGAGCACCACGTCGCGGGAGCACCCGCCGAGGATGGAGGACAAACAGAGGGAGAAGCCACCAGAGGTAAGGGGACTAGAGCAGGGACCGAGGGAGGCCGTGAGCAGGGGACACCACAGCAGGGAATAGGAGGCTGAGCGGGTGCTTGTGTCTTGCGGGGAGCGCGCGCTGACACCGGGATGACGTCAGAGGCTGCCGCAGAGGGACAGCAGCGGGCAGAGGAAGGGAGAATAGCAGGGGAAGGCAGGGAAAGATCAGAAGAGGTAGGCAAGCGCAGGGCGTCAGAGACACATGGAGGGGAAGGAATCCCCTGAACCGTCACAATTGTCCCCTCAACTCGCATACAGTGTTGTAAAGATGCACTGTAAAGTACGTACAGTATTGTTTAAAAAATAATTTTGTTTTGACACACGCAAGCTTGAACTGCAGCTCTAAACTTAGAGTAATACTGTCATGTACTGTACAGTACAGTATAGTGTAATACAGTGTAGTACTGTATATTTACCTTCATTATAAAATTTGCCAAACGGGAAGTGATGACTCACTGTCTGCATTATAGTTGACAGGTGACAGCTGACCTGGTACACTTGTAGTTGACAGCTGATGAAGCGGGAAATCATTTTGGTACTGGTAAATGTAAGCTTGCTGGTACCTGTACGCGAAATCATGCTCAGGATGGAAATTTTCCAGGTATTCAGGCGGGGACCGGTAGAAAGGATTGCCGTTCACCAGGTTATCACTGACGGTCGGACCGGCCGGTGCTGGTGCTGTTGCCGGCACATTACTGGATCGGGATTGACGATTCTTACATGGGTTAAAACCGACCTTTCTTCTTTTGAAATTGCCATGATCCAACATACTGTGAAATTCTGGCATGACACCCCAATACCCGCAAATCTCTCCGGCAGGAGGGGCAATGCGAAAGAAAAACACTGATAGTTACTTAAGGTTTTTCTTATCGCACGCTTCCACCCATGAACGTCTGGTGAAAACTTGTAAAAATCGTAGTTCAAAATTAAATATTCACATATTTCAGATACAGTCGCCATTTTATCTGCTGCAGCATTTATTGCCGAATATATTAAAAATGCATAACTACAGTCAGGTTTTTTATACGCCTGTGGTGTAGCCATAATGTCCACTCAGCTCAGCTATTGTGCGGGGAAAGAAAAAGTCACACATTGAATATTTAAAGCTTTTTATTAAGAACGCCTAATTTGATAACGTCTTTGAAACATCAAGGTCAATTCACAATGGGCCACTGTAAGTATGTACCAGTATAGATGTGGGTGCTATCTGTTTTAAACACCTGCACCCTTACATTGTAGCAAAATACTGTATACTGTAGCACTGTACCATGCACATTACAATTCAATACAATTCATTAAATACATCAATTTCTGCCACCTGGCGGATACGCAAAGAATAGCAACCAAATTATAATTCATTAACCTCTGCCACATGGCGGATATGCGAAGAATTGCATCCAAAGAAACAATAAAACATTAAATTAAACAGATCAACCGCGTGTGGCTGCCCGGTGCCAGATTGCGCGAACGCGGCATGAATAGTGGTCAAAACGTGGAAATACTGAATGGAATACAGCGGTCAACATGAAAACTGATTTGAGATCCGTTGGAATAACGGCCATCCCATCAGTACTAATTTGTGCTCCCCTACTTTACTCCTTAGATCACCCATAGAACTTGTGTAGCATGCGCTGAAGGATCATATAAGAAAGTTTGTTAAACCGTCTATCAAGGAGAAATTAATAAAAGGAATTAAGCGTTTATGGAACTCACCGTACAAAAATGCAACAAGAATATTGACCATAATGGCATAGTTTTGCCCATTCTTTTAGAGCGTAATGGGCATGCCTCTGGCATGTAGTAGTGTGATGTACTGTACTGTTGTAAGGTAAGTACAGGTACAGTAAGTTTACTACAGTTAAGTATGGTACTGACAATAACCTGTTTTAATATTAGCCTTACTGCATATTAAATGTAATTGAATGGTAACCATTAAGTATGCTTACTCTCCACTTTGTATATATTATACAGTATACAGTATTTGTATTATACATGGGTGTATTACTTATTTCTAAAAATTAATTATAGTTTACAGGTATGGTAGGTTATAGTTTATTCATTTTGTTTGGCTTTCAGTAGTGTTAAAAAGTCATGACCTTCAATTCACTAATTCTGCAGCAATTTTTTTTCTTTCCCAGAAGATGCTGCACTACTGAAGGGGGGGTGGAGGAATGTTCAAACGTATTGTACTGTGTGCATAATAACAGTCAATAGTTTGTCCTAATCCCCCCTCTCTCAATGACAAAATAAATTCACGGTCGTTTACACCGGGTGAGGTGACACAGCTAAACCCCATGGAATAAAAAACCATAATAGTCAAAGCCTTAAACATTATGTGGGCGATTCACTAAGCAGTGATAACTGCTTTAAAATATGATAAATGGCTTTTAAGACCGATTCTGCCTGCTGCATGATTTACTAAGCAGTGATAACAATGCTTTATCGGCCGTAAAAGGCATTTTTGCTGCAAAAAAAAAAGTGAAAAAAAAATACGTTTTATCAGGCAAAAAATGGTAAACGCACCGTTGTTTGCCAGTCAGCACAATTCAATAAGCAGTGATAAGTGAATTGTACTTTAAAAACATGCCAGATTTTTGCACCAGCTAAAGGCTGGTGCAAAAGAAAGGGAGCCATGAATAAAATCATTGTTTACGTTTTTTTCACCACACAATTAATACAACAGGATGGCGTGTGTACCCGGGTGATCCCCGTGGGAGTTCAGGGGCCCTCGGGTGATATCCGCGGGAGTCCGTGGGTTCCCGCTGGCCTGTTTTACCAATCGTGTTGCCAAAAAAACATAACAGGCAATACCTTGAAATAAATACACCCTCCTACCCCTCCTGCCCCTTCACACATGCAGTACATTAACGGTCAAAATTACAATTATCCAGATATGGATAATAGTGCATTTGTCCATTACAAATAAAACATTAAGCTGCAGAAATAAAATAAATACAACTTGCGCTCACCCCTGCCAGGCTGCCACGATGAAGGCCATCTCATCCTCATCACCATCCATGTCCTCCATTGCCACAAACAATGCAGTACTACATGGGTACCACCTACACAGTATTCAGGCACTATTCCCAGTACCATAGCAAAGATCCATTTTCCCTCTCTCTGGTAGATATAGAAGCATATCCTCGTCCTTATTGGGAGGCACAGGTTTAAAACTCTATGCCTCAGGGAGGCATATTATATATATATATTATGGAGACATTGTATCTGAAATGTTTAAATGAATGTATTGATGTTACCACTGTTGTTTGAGTCATGGTCATGGTCCCTCTGGTTCTGCTTACAGATTTATTTTAGAGGTCTGGGTTTGAATGTGTCTATTCACATTCTCTCTGGGACAGATGTTTTGCAAGGATCTTGATATAGTAACATAAAATGGCACTCACCTTTCTAATTATTAGGTTTTGTTATAATCATTATTATCACTTTCACACATTTTCACTTAGTAAGTTATTATCACCCACCTTAATAATTTTATAAATCGAAAATGTTGTAATTAAAAAATGTATAATTATAATCTATATTTCACGTATTTAAAATATATAATAGTTTAGTCACACACTGGTGGAACGAATTTTGGTTACATAAATCACATATAATTTCATTTATGAGCATTTATGTTTTCTATAGTGATGGGATTTTCAATATTTAACATAAACACAGATAGAAATGACTTGAGATAAGTTGGCATGGTCGCTATCAAAATTATATAAATAATTAATTCTTGAGTTTATAATATAATTTAGTATTATCTAGATAGCTAATATAAAATTGTATTGTGTAGTTTTTTTACAATTGTAATAATGATGTTATGATCCATCCATAATTGGTCAAATTCATTATAATTTATTTTGCTTTAATCTCTCAACAAATTGATATGGATATCTATATTGGTAAACACTATCACATTGCATTATTATAACTTCAGGTATATCAAATTAATGTGGTTAATTGAATAATATGGAACTTCGTAGTACCAATATATAATTTCACTGCATTATATATGGTTGCCAAGGTTGTTTTCCATTTCATTTAATGTAATTATTAATATTTAGTATTGCTATGTAGTATTGTATTGTGTATGCAATTTATAATATTGCTACACTGTATATACAATTTGAGTCCTCTATAAGCCTAAAATTATAGAATTATATACTGTCAAATTGAAGAACACCAAGGATTATTTATATTATTAATGTAACTACCATCACTTGATGGATTTGGGACTATAAAAATGTTACTGCCAGATTATGGCAATAACCCCTGATGAAGTTGTGACATCACGACAAAACGCATAGGGATGTTATTATTGCATATCATGTCACCACACCAGAACCAGGATTGATGCAGAGCCAAAATGGAACCTAACAGCATACTACCAGGTTGCCAGAGGACCTGAATGTGAGGAGATTCTACCTGTTCGGGTTCCTGAAGTGCGGCCAGTGTCTCAGACTGTGGACGGCTACATTTCCACTCTGCCTGATGTATGAAGCATGAGCTTGACTCATAATATGCCTTTATACCACTGACATTTGTGAGTGTGGTCATTTTATTTTGTCGAGAAGATTAAATTGTTAGTTGGATTTTACACAAGGAGCGTGCACTTGTTCTTCTCTCTTTTGTAAAGGTATTATAATAGGATGTGATTGTATCCTTGAAGAAAGCTGCCTGGACTCCAGAGGATACCATTGGTTAGATCCTTTTTGATTATTTAACATTTTTATTTTTTCAGCACCAAATGGTGCATTTTTCTGGACTTTTATGTGTTTGTTTTTACATTTGGTAGATTATTATATTGTATTTTAATATTCCTGTTGAGCAGTGGCTTATTAAGTAGTCCTGTAGTGACTATCAGCCTCTCTCCCACTATAGCCACAATATAATTACATGTTAGTTCATCTCTATTTACAACACATATTTCACTTCTAATATTCTCAAACACCTAAAAGTGACATCAATTATAATAATATATACACTGGCGACACACTTTATTCGAGCTCGGCTAGTCCCACGAATTCGGGTATACCCGGGTGTATTGAGGTTTGTGACTGTTTTCTGCCCGAGTGCATTGGGTTATTTTCCAGGCAGGGATTGAAGCATTTTATTCCCGCTGGCTGCAATACTGCACAGTATATATATATATACTGCATTACAATTCATGAATTTATGCCATCTGGTAGACACGCGAAGCATTGCAGCCTATTAAATCCTAATCATTATCATTTAACAGATCAGCCGCCCGTCAGCCAGGCATGAACCCAGGCTGGGAAGGCAAACGCAACGGGGCTTGTCAGAGGTGAGGAGCGGCGCATTCCAGGTATCTGCCAGGTACATACTGGGTATTTGCTCGAATAAAGTGTGTCGGTGCAGTACCCATTTTTAAATACAAACTATATAGGCGCTGTCCTATCTATTTTTGTGTTCCATATATATATATATATATATATATATATATATATATATATATATATATATATATATATATCATACATTACCATAAACTATCAAAAAGGAGACAGCACTCAGGCAGGTAAATTCAGTAAGTGTATTAAAACACAAAGCACAGAAGTCCAACGTTTCGATCCCACAGGGGGATCTTCCTCAGGGGAGTTCAATCCCCTGTGGGATCGGAACGTTGGACTTCTGTGCTTTGTGTTTTAATATACTTACTAAATTTACCTGCCTGAGTGCTGTTTCCTTTTTGCCAGTTTCTTGTAATGTATGTTTTTGTTATCTTTATGGGATATGCACCAGCCCATTCAGGATACTATATTGGAGTGCCTGTGAAATCTTTTCAACTATAAATATATATATATACATATATATATGTGTGTGTGTGTATATATGTGTCGAAGTGGTGCACCCCATCTATATTTATTTATTCCAAACATTACAAGTGCTCTAACATTATATATGTTCAGCCTGCCCTTAAAAATCCTTGTTTCCTCCACACATTCAAGAGGAGAAGTAACTTTGCCTGTGAGGATTGTGCTCAGCTCAGCACACTGTAACCTCATGCAGAAGAAAGTAAATCAAAGTATCTAAAGGAAATCAAGCCAATTGACCTCTTGCTATATTTTTGAAATAACATTAGCCGCAGGAATTTTTCCTGCCACTTGAACTGAAGCAAGTTTTAGATCTGTTAAATAAAAAGAAAACAACTTAGTTCCAAACACCAAGGGAAGCCCCTTCATATATATTTACATTAAAGGTTACGCAAATATTTTAAGAGAAAAACGTCATGGTTAGTTATAACTTGATTTTTGTCACTATGTTTTTTTCTTCACTTGCACTCAAATTCTAATTCTACAGTACTGTATTAAATAGAACAGCAATGAAAAGAGACAAAACACAATAATCATTTCATGCTATTGATTGCAGTTTGACTGCTGCATTAAGAGCAATGTTCCAATCTGTTATCTTATTGCTGACATCAATGTGTTTTACCATGAAGAAATGAAAACGGATAATTTCTGTCAAATTATAGAAGCAATTGGAAATTGACCAATGTAGAGAGAAAATTAAAGGAAAATTGACACGTTGTTTTTAACAATAGTAACTTGTTTTATCATTATTTTATTCATTACATTGATATTATATTTAAATATACAGTATTTTCCATTGACACAGTATTCAGTTTTGGAGGAACGATATTTAATGTTTTTCCAAGTACAGTATTGTTTCTCTCAAGAAATACGTTGTCTTTATTCTGTTAAAACTGTAATGCTGTAGTGATAACGTAATGTTGTTATGTATTTTGTCATTGTATTTCTTCACAAACAACATTATATAAGTTATGTTGTGTATGCTACTTTGTGTCATTGGATTATTGGATAATTTACTTTTATATTGTCCTAAGTAATCTCAGTAATTATATATTGGAATACATATAAATAAAGTGTTATAAGAGCTCAGATATACTGTATAACATATAAGGTTGTTTGTCTGTTACACATTTGTTCTCACCTAAATGCACTCGTGTGCAATGTAATGTTTGTATGATAACACAGAAATATGATAGTATGAGCTTGACGGTTCCAGAATGTACATATTATTAGAAATTAAGTTTAATTCTTTTTTTCTTGTTGCCAGTGAGATATTAATACATTGCATTTTCTAATGCAACCGGTTACGTATGGTCTACATATTTGTACATTGGACTATAAAAGAAATAGGCCCTTTTTTCTTCCACAATTTACCCATTGTTGACATATTTTTGACATAACGAATGAGGAAATGCTAAAGCTTTAATCAACACAACTTTATGGCAGGGATTAAGATAATACATCTTTGAATTTCAGTCTCATAAAAAGAAGCTGCTTTGTACTTTAGCTTGTTACTTGCTTGTAGAGGTCATATGCTGATACATTTGCCCATTTTATGAAGAAATTTCAATCATCTGTTGATTTTATCTGAACCATTGAGATACACTCTGTAGACACGTCTTGCTATACCACGTCTGAAAGGTGGAGGAAGACTATAGTTGTAGCCACTCATTGCATTACTAAGGCTGCCCTTTCATTATTTTGTATTGTCTATAGAAGGTGCTCCTATTTCACTGTGGTACAGATCATAGTGGGAAAAAGGGTCAATCTGTCAAGCAAGGCTTCCAGGCAAATTCTTGTATAACACAAGGGGAAATGGTACTTGATTCTTTCCTTCAACATTTTTTGGGGAATAAACTACAGACCCAATAGATGCTGACAGTTTGGCCAAATTACATTCTCTGTAAACTCACAACATGATTTGTCTGTCAGAATGCCTTAAGAATGATCTAAATGTTTCTGCTTTTTCATATACAACTATATATCCTTGTTAAATTCTGCTTCATCTACAAGCTATATACTGTAAGAATTATACTTATTAATATTTTTTGGATCAATTAAAGTCAATCATAGCAGCAAGGATGCAGAAGAAAGCATGACACGTATCCCTGTGTAATTTCAAAATACAGTGATATGCTTTTTATTCTTAGTGTTTAATATAAACATCTATTTAATTGCCTATTTGTATACTCATGGAACAGCACTGACCACTAAATAAATCTGAAGTGAGAACAGCTTTATCTTTCAGTTCTTATTAAATTACTTTATAGATAGATTCAAGCTTGAGAAGTTGAAAATGTATATGTAAGCCCGGGCAACATATGTTCAAATGTAACGAAAGAGGGAGTCACAAGAGACCTTTTATTGACTGTGTTGGTAAGATGTGGAAACATATGTTAAAATAAACCTGACCTAATGGTTTGATCTTACTAGAATTTAACAAATGTGCTAGCACATATTGTTTCATGCATAACTAACAGCACTGTGATAAATATAAACAAGTTTGAAGCTACTGAGTATTGATATGTAAATCTGAATAATCTAAGCAGCATGAAGTAGTATAATAACAAAGTTATATGGAACAAATGTCATGGGGCAGACATCCAAAAACCTCTGAACTAAAGCATTTCTGTGGTTAGGCCACATGTCTTCATTTTATACAACCTGTTTATAATGACTTCTGTCCCTGTTTTTTGGAGAATTGGTACAAATCACTTGAGTGAGATCCACAGCTGAAATATGAAATGGAAACAGCAGTTCTGAATTCTGTGCAATGCTTTCTGCCAAATACCACAGATATTTTAAGATCTTTGCCAAGCCACTTATGAAAATTTCCGTGCAGAAACAGGATGGAGTGGCTCCAGTCAAATTGTAAATCACAAGTCTAATATTCTTCATATGATAATTTTACTCTTCTCACGACATGGACCTTTGCTTACTGTAATAGTTTCACTTGTGATGCTAATTCATTTTCTGTCAGTACAACAGTTTAAAAAAAAAATCAAAAAAAAAATCAAAAATAAGCATGCAAATATAACTTGGATATATAAATATAAAAATATAAAAACTATAAAATATACCATTATTTCTGAGGTGACAATGGAATGGCTAGGAATTTTCAAAAGACAACCAGTGTATAGAATCAGTTTGTTAACGTCGGTAATGCCTTACTATTTAGTTTAGCATATGTCATTAAAACTAAGAGCATGTGAAGTTAAACAGAACATGCAAAAACAAATATGCCATGAGGCTCCAATGACATTACTTAAGTAAAATACCTATTGGATAAATCTTTTCTTTCAACAAACAATTAAAGTTACTGTTTACTCCAAGTGGGATCTAAGACTAAAAGAAATGCCGTATTTACAGAATACGCCAAAAAACATCCTAAGTGTTGCAGTGCTCTTAAAATAATAAATGTTCTATAGTTGCTTGCCCTATTTCTCTTAGATAATAGCAATTTGATGTAAACTGATGATGCCCTCAATTTTCCTGAGGAAAGAAAGCATTTGCTATCAGAAGTCCAGCTAACAAATGTTTCATTGGAAAAGTTCCCTTATCATGATTGCATGCAAGAGACATAGCTGTTTTGAAAGTCAATGGATTAAAAAGCATCACTGTATGTTTTTAGAGGCAAGCGTCAAACTGTCAGTTTTGTTGCTGATGATAAATCTAGGCTGAGATTGATGCCCAGAGGGAAACTGATTTTAAATTATGAGACAACACTTGAATTAAATATTTCATCTAAGCACAATATGTGCTGTTTGCATGTATTCTTTCAACACTAAGAATTCTAGGACTAAAAATGGCCAATGTTTAATTGCTAATGATTAAGGAACATGTAAGTTTCAACCACATACAATATGGTGAATATATTTAACACTGATGTGAGTTTTAACCTCATGAAATTCAGGGAACACATGTAAATTGCATACTTAAATCTTAACATAAGAGGCTGATTGTTTAATAAAATGGTAGCACACTGTAGCTATAATATAATTAAAAGCATTTGCAATGGTGCATAAAAGGCCTATTAAAATACTTAGTAGCTACTGATAACTTTTCATTACTTGATAATTAATGTAATAAAGGATCAGGAAATATATCCATCTGCAAAAATGTACAATTGCATTTTTTAGAGAGATAAAGTCCACCCAAATAGGGAAATTATGTTATAAGAAGGAAGATATTTGGAGGATGGAAGTACGGTCAATTTGATGTGTCAATAGCAGAAAAGGTTAAAGAAGACAGAAGGGGGAAAACAGAGCACCAGGCAAAAGCTAATAATCAAAGGTATTAGTACTGATATTGACGTACCCTTAATGATCATTTTTAATATTGTCAGAAATGAATTAGTGTGGGATTCTGTATGAAATTACATTTAATAGAATGCATGATGCTATTATACGGTAAAAGCCCTTGATTATGGGGCTGCTATGTGCTCTACTCCTTTTTCTGTATAAATATTATCCTCCAGGATCCTGTGCCAGCCAGTAATGTTAGATGTTAGCTTACCTGCCGGCTGTTTGCCTTGATTACCTTCTGATACAGTAGTGCCTCACCTTTGGTATAGTGTCCCTGTTCGGAGCCTCTTTTCATTTTTTTTAAATGTACCCCTTTTGCATCGGCCCTACACTGTATCACATACTCAGCTGAGCTCCCCCCTCCAGCTCATTTAACTTACCCTTTCTTTAACATTTTGGTCATTTTTCCCCCGCCCTTCAGCTAAAATAAAAATCTTTGTTTCCTTTAAGCCTTATATTTCTACGTTCCGTACCCCTTACTACAAAACAGCTTTCCTTCACTCCCTTTGTTTCAACTACATACAGAATCTGCCCTTCGTAAAAGAAAATGTATTACACCTTAAATCAATTTTGCAATCATAACTTTCTCTGAGCGTAAATCCCACAATTTCAAGCAAATTATATAATCGTATTTCTTCTAGTTAGGCCTCTTTCCTACAATATAAAAGAACATTTGTACCACCACCTCCACACCATGGCAGACATTGGAAATGAAGAGGCAGATGCCCCAGCATGGGGTCGTAGGCTCCTTAAGGGCTGCAACGTCCTGATTGGTGAGAGCTGGGTGGGGGGGGGTCGGCTAACCCCCTTCCCCTTTCCCCCACGGAGTGGGAAGGCTGCTTGTCCCCTCCCATGCAGGGGGAGGGGGGAGAGGGTATAAAGAGTGGGGTCCCAGGGGAGAGAGACAGAGCTAACGGAATTTTCCCCTTACCTTACAGGAACGCTTGCTGCTGCTGAGCTGCCATTTCCAGACTGCGAGGCAGGGCCGCAGTGACTGCAGCAGCTCTCCTCTGTATGAAGACCCCGAGTCCTGCCAGCCTCACCCATGAGCCTGAGGAGCCTGCTGATGCTGCGGCACTGGAGGAGCCAGTAAGTGTCCCTGCCCTGCGCAGATCCCAGCGCTGAGGTGCAGGTAGGTATCCCCATTCCCCATCCCACAGCCCTCCCAACTCCCCCTCCAAGTGCAGGCACCTTCTTGCAGCCCACCATGCTCCCGCGCCCACCCTGGGGCCCCCTCCAGCCCCTCTATCCGGCCCTCCCAGTCTGTGCTCCGCCGCCTCTCGGCTTTTTCCCCTACAAGGTCCCTCTGCCTCATGACTGATACCCCCGCCGGGCCACGGCGCCTCCCGGCCTGTGTTCCCACACCCTCCCCTTCCCCTGCTCCCAGGCCCTATCCCCCCTCCCGGTTCACGCTTTGGCGAGGCCCCGCCACCCGCGCCCTACTCCCTCTGCTAAAGCGCGGTCCCGGCAGGCTCCGGGTCTCTGGAGGGGGGGGAGATCACTCCTGTGCTTCCGCCGCCAGCCCCAGCGCCACCAGCCCGCTCACCAATCTGCCGGTGACGGCCGCGCGCCGACCAGGGCACCCGATGCCCATGTCCCCCCTATCATCTCTCCCGACCGCGGGTCTATCAAGCGCCACGTGCGCCGGCCGGGGAGCGCACCTGTTGGCTCCCACTACAACAGGCCGCTTACCCCTCTGCTGGGGATGGCTACGCGCCGGCTCCCACCACACCGCCTCCTCACCCCTCCACCATGGGAACAATCTGTCTCCGTCCCGCACCCCCATCCCACTCACCCCTCCGACCTGCGTGCGGTGCTGCTGGCACCTCGGCGCCATTACTCACCTCCCTCCCATGTGCTGCAGCAGGGGAGGGAGGGGTGCTCTTCCCCCGCGCGGGCTGCAGGCTGACCCCTCCCTCTGCTCCCCCCCTCCCTTCCCAGGCTTCTATGAGCAGGGGGAGGGGGGTTTCCCTCCCCAGGTTTATTAAAGGGACAGGAGGTCACAGGCAGGTCTGCACAGGCAGGCTGTTACCTTGGCCCTCCTCTGCAGCAGCGCCACATGAGGACCCTAGCGGTACTGCAGGGCGACCTCAAGTTCACCCCTCAGGGCGACCTCAACCTTACCCCTCACAGTACAGGACAGACTGTGAGCAGGGTTACTACCGTGAAGCACCAACATACTACATACCGCCACATGCCATACCCAACCACCCCACCTACTTACCTCCAGCTGGCAGGGGCGCGGGCAGTCTGGTGTATAACCGCCCCAGACACCGGGGGGGCCTGCCCATCCCACCCATGTGTCACGCTGTGTCGGGCAGATTAACTGCAGCGCAGAGACGGGCATTCTGCTTTGTCACCAGGGGGGGGGGGAGGATTTAAGGCGACCCAGCCCCTGGATCCCGCATTGGACCGCAGGTGGTGTCCTCTCAGTTTTCGCAGGAAGCGATGGCCAATGACTGGTCATTGCACGCATGGAATGTGGACCAGGACCCCTCCCCATGGCGAGGAGGGGGCAGACGCCGAGGCTAGTCACTGCGCTTCAGGTCCAGGTCAGCGCAGGGTACTAACCCGAGCAACGAGATTCCAGGTAACGAAATAAATCCTAGTCAAGTACGGGTAATAGCGATTCAGGTAATGACAGCGACATTTCAGAGTCTGAGAGCGCAGCGCAAATTCACAAAACCTGTATGTATAAATTCCTAAAGAGACAGCGGTGATTAACCGGTCACTTAAGGCTAGGCCAAGTGGTGCAACGCAGGAGGCAGCGCGGGAGAGCAAGGCCCCAAAAATTAAGGACGACGGCGTAAGCGCCAGCAATGAAAGGGAAGGACACTTACGCCTGCGCTATGACCTCTCTCCAGTCGGGTTACACGCCTTGAGAAAGACCATTTTAATTGAAACGCGTTGGAGGAGGTTCTCTTTTCTGTTTGTTGGTGTATCCGTTTTATGTAGTTTAATAAATTATTTTTACATTCCTTCACTGGTGAGTTTTGATCTAGATATGAGCTGCAGTACTGCTGATCAATTCTATCCTGTACCACTACGATCAGACGGACGCCGAGGAGGGAAGCCAGACACCCGCTCTGGGTGCGACGCCAAGCAGGAGGCGCAGGGGGACCAGTATCAATCGTGAGTAACTTGCTACTCCATTCCAATTCTAATTTAGGAATCGGGACATTATATGGCAGCCACTTAGTCATTAGCATGGGTCTGCACCCATTCTACCCCCGCACGTACCTCCATACCAGGCTCACAACTCCGTATATGCTCCGATACACAGCTTCACCACCCAGGCTGGTTCAGCCACTATTTACCTGCTTGCCCTGGAAGTAACAAGACAGATTCTTCTATCTACACCCAAAGTGAGATAATAAAAGGGAAAGTTCACGGACGTACACGACCTTTTTTTGAAGGGTTTCAGGCCAGGGAAAAAGCAAAGGCTACAGGTGAGGAGAGAGCTAATAAGTATAAAACCATGGACAACTGACTAAGAGGTTACCTTGTGTTAGCCAGCTGCCTGCTGGAGAAGCACCCAGAAGAGGGTCTGAACATCCTTAAATACATAGACCTTATATGCGACACATATAAAACATATGGGGGAGCATCGTGGTAAGAATATGTTTAGAATTTGGTAACCACACGCGCAAGTCACAATCTTAAATTCGCCTCTATATACCCGCACGTCATACGGGAGAAAATGACCAAGGAGGTATGCCTGGGACGCATGGCTGGAACGTTTCACTCACTGCCCATACACTGAGGGGCCTTACTCAGGAATGCTAGGGTGCTAGGAAGGTTACACTAAGGCAGATGCAGGCACTGCTCGGGCTCCTGAATTACATGTAGGGTCATACCCATGGGCAGGATTTTTCAACAGGAGATTAGTTAAGTCGACTGCGGGGGTATCCCGCCCGCTGCACCGCATCAGGGTCACTAAAGGATTTGGATCAGACCTGGGTGACTTGGAAGCTTTCCTCCAAGACTTTAATGGCAAAGGCTATGGATAGAAGGGGGCCGTAGTAGCCAGGAGCTAAAGCTGTTCAGACGCGTCAGAACCATGGCCCAAGGCATGGGTAGACACAAGTTTAACTAAGGATATCGCCTTCCTGAGTTTTCCCATCATAGTGGCGGTAGAGCTTTGGGCTAAGGAGCTCAGTAACAAACACATCATATTCTGGTCTGACCACCTTGAGGTGGTGGAAGCGGGGAACAGCCTCACTGCAACATCAAGCCCAGTGATCCAGCTGCTGCGGAGGCTGGTGTTGCTCTGCATGTGCAGCAACATCAACTTTAACGCCAAGCATGTCCCGGGGAGATTAAACGTGATAGCAGACGCCTTATTGCGGTTCAATGGGATAGCGTTTAGGCGAGCAGCGGCAAATGCCACAGGTCTAACATGCCCATGTCACCTTGGGCAGATGGGGATAGCGGACTTATGGACCTGATCCAGAAGTCGCTAGCCCCACGCACTTGGAGAACCTACCTCCAGGCTTGGCACACATGGCTAGTATTCATGCAAAAGGACAGAGTCGAGGGTAAGCGAGGTAGCAGCGCGCGAATCATAAGCTTCCTACAGGCCCAGAAGGCAGCTGGGGTGACGCAGACCAGGGTTGGGGCCATGATGGCAGGACTGTCTTTTTTCCTTAAATGGCACAACTGCAAGGACATAACTAAGGATTTCATAGTTAGGAGAATCCTAATAGGCTGGGATAGGGGCGAAGCCAAGTGAACTGACAGTAGGGAGCCGATAACGCCAGACAGGCTTCAGATATTGATGATGGCAGCAAAAGAGCTATGTTTCAATATAGCGGAAAAGGGAACTGTTCAGAGTAGCATTTGCCGTGGCTTTCTTGGTGCCTTCAGGGTTTGCAAGCTAGTGGCGGCATCTTAAACAAGCCAGGGCTCGGGCTTGTTTTTTCACGAGCATGATTCTCAATGCTACGTCGGTGGCATGCAAGATTCACAGGTCTAAAACCGACCAAGCGGGAAGGGGAGCGTGGGTCCACCTCACTATGGAGGATAACGGAAGTTTGCCCAGTGGCGTTGATTAAGTTGTACATAAGGCACAGGCCCAAGCTAGGGGTCAATTTCCTCATCCATCAGGACACAACACCACTCACAAGGTACCAATTTCAAAGCATTTTTAGACGGTGCCTTGCTGCTAGGGGGGATGGATCCTAGTGTATTTGGTACCCATTCCTTTAGAATTGGTGCCGGACCAAATGTAGAAACCGGGGAGGTGGAAACCCAGTGCCTATAGGGGGTTACATCAGGGCCAAAGGGCACAGCAACGTACGGATGCAAGAAGATTAACATGTTTTTCCCTCTCAGTAGACAGCTGCACAAGGACCCTGGAAGTGTGGATCATGGGTCATTCCTTCATTCAGTGGGCGCACATATGGGTGAAGGATCAGCAGTGCGGCCAGCAGCTGTGGTTTACGGGAGAGGGGGTGAATTGGCATTGGCTTGGGAAGAGAGGAAGGTGCTTGGTTGATCTGTAACAGACTCTGGACAAGGTGCGAGTAGAATTTCAGGTGAAACCGGATGTTATTTTGCTACACCTCGTGGGGAATGACGCAGTCAACAACAAAACACTAGAGTTGATTTATTGATTACAGCAGGAATGCGCCCGCTTGAAGGTGCTGTGGAGTGAGGTTGTAATCATTTGGTCTGTAATTATTCCAAAGCGAATTTTAAGAGGGCTACGGAAAGAGAAAGCTAGGAGGAAGGTAAAAAGGCCATGGGCAAAATTCATCCTCTAGCGGCGGTAAAACTCTGAAAGCGCAGAGAGACTGACACCAAGGAGTGCAGCTGGCACAGAAGGGACTGTGTGCATCTATCACCAAAGGGGTTGGAGGTGTTCTTAAGGTTTTTTTGCGGGAAGAATTAAGATCAGAGGTCGCAGCTTTGGTTGGGCGTTTCAGCCCCAGGGTAGCCAGTGCCCGGCAGGGGGGCCTCTGGGTGGTGGAGCTGCCGCGCCAGCCAAGCTCAGGAGACGGAGAAAGGGTGAGGACTTTAGGGTCCGTCCCTCAGCTGGAGCCCCTAGAACAGCTCGGCAGGCTGGAGGCGCCGGCTTTAAGGCTGGGCCGGCCTATGCCCAATCAATGCTGGTAAAAGGCTGGGCGCCAGCTGACCCAAGGGGCGGGACCCTAAGCTGACCCTAGGGGTGGGAGGGGGAGGGAAGCAGCCCAACATCGGCTGAATGAGGATCTCCCCCACCCATCTTACAGTGCTTTTGGGCGGGGGAGGGAGCAGGCCATTTGCTGGATGCCTGGACAAGGATCTCCCCCCCATGCATATGCTACTGGCGGGGGAGGGAGTGGGCCAATTGCTTGCTGTCTGGGCAAGGATCTCCCCCCCATTCACATGCTGCGGGCCGGGGGAGGGAGCGCGGCCAATCGCTGGCCGCTGGGCAAGGATCCGCCCCCCCCCCCCATTTTGCATGGAGCATACTTGGCTGGCGGGCAGGCTGGTAGGATTCTAACAGCGGATGTTAAAATAAAGCTGTGACCTTTTCTTCCAACATTGTGTGGTCTCCATTATTTGGTTTAGCTTCACAAAGGAGGGGCGGCGCATAAAGCCTTTATAGGCATGGAGGCTCCCATTTCCATGATTACAGTCATTCCTTTTGTGCATGGCTGAATATGTCATGAAAAGATGTGGTTATGCTGCCACCACTTCCTTGACATGTACTGAGCTCGGACTACACAGACGTTTGGCTACTACCTAATATGCTACAAGGGTTTTCGAATATTTTTTAATCTATTCCCTTCAGGTCTTTTTGTACCAAACATCATCTCCTCCTGGGCTTCCTGAATTTTGCCATGAAAATCATTTTTCAATGTGGTTTCTTTATTTCTTGTGCATTTTCTCTTAGCATGCATGTTACCCAAGAGTTGTGACCCTCTTTCAGACCTGCCCTCTACTGGGTCATACAAGCTAACATTTCCATCAATCAATCATTTCTGTCCAATCATTGTAACACAGGATTTATTTTAACCATTTTCTTAGCCAGGTTCATAACAAATTCATCATTTTTAGAATCAGAGCAAAGTTGTACCTCAGATGTGCAAAAAGATAGGTGCTGCTTTTACACCTTGTTGTTGCTTTGCACTACGACAGTCAAAGTCATCCCCAAGATGCAATTGTTCTACACCTTCATGTTATTTATTTTTAAAAAGGGGAAATTTCACCTTTTATAAATGTAAATGTAATACAATTGTAGCCTGCCTATCTCTCACTGCTGCTAGTGATTGCTGGGTGAATATGACAGCACACCCAGCCATTTTTATGCATTTGCCGTGGCTACCCGCAACTTCATTCATATTTGCATAATAAAAATCAATGCCATATTCCAACGAGGACAACCGCTGGGGATTTAGTTTTTTTTTTTGCATAATTCAGGTGTAGATGTAAAGTGGAGTTAAGGTTACACAGTCTGAATTTTCCTCTCCAGAAAAGTAAAATTATTGAAGCTGAATGTAGTGAATGGATTTCAATCGTCAATCTTAGAAATGTCAAAAGTCACTTAATACACATTTGCCAGCAATGATTCATACATGTCTGCTGTTTTAAACGAATGTGCCTTATCTGATCAAAAATTTTGGATACTGGCACAAAAACTTACCAAAATTAAAAATACAACACACTGTGGGGTTCATATACCAAGTTTTTTTTTATACCCCATCTGGATGCCAGTTCATAGTAGCAATAAGAATCCTACTTATCATTTTTTTTTCAATAAAAAAATAAATACTTTTTATGTTACCATAGAAAAAGTTAAGTTAATTAAGGGCATGAAGAGTGCATTGAGAATTTCATCATATTCATTTATTTTGGCAGCGAATGTCCAATCATAATCTTTTCCTACATTCCCCTGGAGTTATTAGTTAAGTCAATCGTTTATTTTTACGGAGAAAAAAATAAACTTGAATGCACTCAACACTGCTTTTCCCTGAGCAATACTTCTATTTTGTTTGACATAGGAAGTGCTCTATATTATGAAAAATGCTTCCATAATGGATGAGGAGCCTCTGATACGTTCTATAATAATTTGACCAGACTGGGGACATCACCACTAAGTGAGACCACCAAGGATTACCCAGTTATATCCATTGAAGATTTACTGGCAAAAATACAGTATTATGCTGGCAAATGTGTTCCATGACAGTATGTGTTGATAACGTGTTTTGTAATGTAATACTGTAGTTATAATGTAAGTTGATATTTCACAGTTATCCCAGATTTGAGGAAGGTTTCCTGAGACTGGGTGTGAATTAAAAACATTGAATTCAGGTACCCGATTTTGTACGTATCCACTTTATGCTGAAACTGCTACATATAAAATAATGTCATGTAAAGTTAAATATAACAGATAGCTCAATGAGTCCATAAAAAATGTACTTTTAGAAAACACGTACCCAAAGTTCTTATACTGTACGTCACACTTTCGTTCATGGCTCTTCTGCTTTAAAATGATAATATTTTGATAATACACCTTTCACCTAAGCATGTAAATATGCATCAAACATTTTCTTCCCTTACTGCTACTGCTGCTGATATCTACTATGTACGGAGCTCATCATTAAGGTTTCTTGGATTCAAACCATATTCACCCCCCTCTGCCAAAATTATTGTACAGGGTATACGAGAATTAGGTTCTTTGATTCAGATAAATATATCCAATATTAATATAAAGTATGATGTTACTCCTCCCAAACTCCTTCACTCGCTCCACACAATTACAGGTCCAATATGCTGTGACTGTAAATGTAACCTTTATTAATAAGGTGATAAGGATTTTACCTCTTGCGCATCCATGCTTACATCCAAATTAAACTTGATATTTGCCCTCTTTCGATTTTTACTTTATCATTCAGTTGAGGGAGAAACCAATCAATGTTTTGGTTTGCTTAATAAGCCTTCAAAACAGTTTAAAAAAAATATATATATAAATATATATCACCATTTCGTAAGTTTATTTTTTTTCTATCACCACTTTTTATTTACCCTATGACTTTTATTTAGTGGAAATTGGTCAACTTTCTGCATTAATAGAGTATATTTTTTTTTTAAATGCTATTTTTTTTTTTTACAATACTGATCCTCTGCATATTTTTAATGGTCCGGTTTATTTATACCAAGGTGTAAAAAATATATTGAAAGCATTTCTCACAATAGCACAATAGCACATAGCTTAAAATATTAAATGTGACTGTTTTTATAGGAGTACAGTATATGCCTATGTATTGAAGAATCCTGCAGTACTCCAGTGTTACAGAGATGAAGGTTAGGTTACAAAGCAGTTACGAAAGCATTAAGGATTAAGGCCATTTTTGAGAAGCCTAGACATTTTTAATTTTATACACTAGCATTTTTTCTCCATAATGTGAAAGTACTGGAGGATTTTACAATGAAGTGTTGTTCAAGATTAAGGAAAATGTATATATATATATAAATATATATATATATATATATATATATATATATATATATATATATATATATATATATTGATCTTTTGCAATATGAAAAACAGTAATTAAAAAAAAAAAAGAATTTTCCTCATGCTCTCTCAATTGAATGCTACTTGTGAAGTCTAAGCTCAAGTTCAAATGTACATACGGTAAGGTCAAAATATATATACCCCAAATACAGTAGGCTGTATTATGTGAATTTCACACTAAATTATAAATTAGATATCTTTAAAAAAATTAAAATCTTACAAAACAAATTTATATTTTTTATCTCTCTGAAGGGTATAGGCCTATTTTGAGTTCTCCATAAAAACTAATATATATTCAGCAGCTAATACAGTACAAGTGCCCCACATTCTCAGTATACAGTAACAAAAAGGCCACACTCCTTTAAGGGAAATTGGAGATGCCTCTTCAAAAATAAGGAAAACATTTAATTGTATTATTTATCCTGTATATACAGGATCCCAGAGACTTTCAATTACCTTTAGCTCCATCAGGAAGATCTATTTTTAGTATGCAGTGTACGATTGTGTGTTTTTATACATTTATTTTTTCAATTCTGTATAAATAAATATGATATTTTAGATATCATTTAAGATTTGGCTGCTCAATTTTAAACACCTGTTTTTGGTGTGTATATATATATATATAGTTAAGAGACATCTTCAATCTCTCTTATAGGAGTGCATGCATTTTGCTATACTGGGAATGTGGAGCACTTGTATAAGCTGCCAAATATATTTTATATTCCAAGTTCAAGTTATAAATCAATAGAATACTGATATTGAAATACTGTACAGTAGTTAATGCTGGTAATACATTGAAAAAAGTGTGTGAAACCTATAAACCTTTACTACACTCATCATTAGCATCTAAAGCATTACATATATTAAATAATAATTACAATTTTCTTTTTTAGATGTGTGATTCATTACGTTTGCAAGTTCATGTTCTTACTGTATCATTCTGGTTGAGTTTCATTGGGGCTCTTTCAACTTCTGGCCTTCACTTTTGGTACTGCAGCTTCTGAATATTTGTTTGTTTTCTTTTTTTATTCAAATCTTGATTTGTTTTTCCACTAATTGACATGTTTTTTCAATTGCTCACCTTGGCCGCTTACAAAGTAAAGAGTAATGTCTTCCAGATAGAAGACACAAATTAGTCTTGCATAGATTGTGTTTAATCAATGCAGGCTTTGTGTTATCAGACCCAGATTGAAGCAGCTGGATGGATCATTTCAGACATAATTGTGTCAAAGAATGATGCACAAAAAAAGAAATAACTGGATTGAATTGTTTTTCTTTTGTTTGTGAAGGTTTCCACATCTTTGAAATCAAAAGACACTGCATACATAGTGTATAAAATAAATTAGAATAGACATATGTATTGTAGCTCAATCAAGTTTCGTTCAAAGATAGGCAGTTTCCTTGTAAACAATCTTTTATTTTTCCCTTTTTTTAATAACAAGAGTAGAAAATATTGCTTTATATTTCAGAATGCATCGTACTGTAGTTTTATTTGTATGGTACGATTTTCACAGTAAATCCCGTAGATAGAAAAACTAAAAAAATACCTTGCTTTAATTGCAACTCAAATATTTCATTGATGTTAATTGCTATTTCACTGCAAAAACAGGTTATTGGTTCTCATAGAAAATCTGTAAAAAACAAAATGTATTTAAGAAATTTAGAGAGTCAAGTGATTTTGACATTTGACCTTTGCTCTGCCACTATATATACTGTGTCTCTTAATGTTGTGATTACACCCTTAATCCCCACTTAGCTGAACAGTTGTTTAATTACCCTTGCATAAAGAATTGTGCTCTTAAATTCCTATGTATTCTAACATTTACACTTCAATAGACAGGATTACAGAAACCTTACCCCTAGCTATTTATAAGAGTTGTTGCATTCTCTAATTCTACCATTTCGGGTTTCAAGACGCATGGCCATACAGTATATCTGCTGTGCAGTGCTACCCTTGCCTTTTTCACATTGCCTCAGTAGTAGTATAATTTGCTTCCACTTTTGACTATTGCAGACATACAGTATTGACTCACATTTACTAGGCAGTCTTTTGCCATAAGTCGCGTTCCAGCACTAAAAGACATTTTACGTTACATGGTCTTAAATGGCCTCCAATGGTGTCTTCCAGCACAAGAAGGTGTGTTATAGCAGAAGAAGGAGCCCAACACCCATAGCATTGTTCAGATGGCAAGTTCCCACATCATGGGCATTGGATCTGTTTATCAGAAAGCAATTAAGAACTTTAGAGTGTCTTGTCTAAAACAGGCAGAGGGGGGGCTTGCCATAAATATATGTTGTTCAACAATTCCAACTTGATGATACCATTGTGAACTACATTACAGTATATTACATATGCACATAAAAATATAGCATGGGTTATTGCAACCACTGGTGTATTATGTGGTGATATTCTGCATTATCACTGCTATTGAACCGTATGTAAAATCTAAGATATTCTGCATTGTAACACAATATTTATGTTATGAGTAGGTACGATAGCCTTTGCTAATGTATATCTGTATATAGTGGCTTCAAACTACTAGTACTGTATGTCACTATTAAGCTTCCTTTTGTTGAATCCTTCCTTAAAGCTGGAGTCTGGCATAAGGTGCTTTAGAATCAGAAACCCACTCAAGAACATTTGTTTAATCACTTGAACTGATGACATTTACCTGGTTGCTCTTGCTTTCCACTGTGAAGTGAATTTGTTTTTGCTGTTTTTACAGAACTGAGTTTGGATACTTTAGAATCACACCTAAAACTATTTATCAAAGACTTTAAACTCATACACATATATTCAACTACTGTATTATCTTTATTAAACTAAGAATAGCTTTTGGAGTTTCTCCAGTTTTGCTGAACGGCACAGAAATGTATTACTACTGTAATCTGCATAGCTGAAAAGAAAAATGAAACCATATAATTTAGATCTCTGGTATTTTTTATATAATTAAATGTAATATCATTTTAGTACACACAAGTATGAAGGTTAATAAAAGCCACAAAAGGTAATATGACCCCATAGCGTAATATATTATATCCTGGGGAAACTTTAAAAAAAATTAGAAATAAGTAGATATAATTGCCATATATCAAATTGTAAAATTCTATTAAAAATACTGTATGTAAAAACAATTAGATATTTTAGAAACAAACACACTAAAAAAAAGTTACGCGTATTCATATAATCGGCAAAAGATAATAAAGGAAAGATATAAAACTTCTTTTTTTCTTACTTTTATATGTAAATCATGTGAGAATGTAAAATGCTACATTCTTACCTTAGCTGGCAATCGTTTGGTGCTCCTGTTATAAGTCTGTCAGAATCCTGATTGTGTGCCTAACATAATAGTAAAAGCAGCCAGTGTAATGCAGCAGCTACAATGTATCCTTATATTACTAAGGTAACATTGACAATTGTTACTGTTTGCAGCTCAAACTGCTGGGAACATTTGCAACAAATTATCCCAAATAGGAAAGTGTTGCAAACATCTTGCACTGATTGGGAGATATATACAATGGCGGCCGCCTTTAGCCTAAATTGGCTGTATCCGCGGCTCTCTGATAATCTCGGTCAGATTGGAATTTTTTTTTTTGGTCCGGAGTGAATTGCGTTATTTTAGCGCTCGTGATATTAGCATTTTATTCTCGCTGTCTGCAATACTGCAATGCCGTCTAAAAACAGGGGGGCATCGCGAGCTGTTGTCTTGGAAGTCTAATACCTTCGCAGTTCAACCTATGTCACTACACAGTCTGCGTTTACGCGCGCAGTAATTGTAAATTTGCATATTTACAGTATACATGCATTTGCAGTGCTGTACTGTATGTCTCATTTGAAAATTGTTGAAACACATAGGCGTGTACAGTACTGTAACAGTGTCACATTTCGGCAAATACAGTGCTCTCCCCTCGCTCGGACATACACAGGATAATTTACTGCACTGCAGGGTATTTCAACTTCTTATCTTATCTACAGTGCAGTACCATTCCTTTGAATGTGTGTCTTTCTGGTTTCAATCACATACCTGCTTGACAGCAGATGATTACTGTGCATGCGCCTGTAACTTCACCCACCACTGCTTGCTTGAGTGAGTGACCAAAAAAAAAAAAAATTTTATTTTTATTTTCTCCACAAGCCTACCTTCATATTACGATATTCAATCTGTGCTGTAGCTTTTGACTGCGACCCTGTGCGTTTGACTGCACATGTTTGATTTGTGTCCTTTTTATGTACTATTTTTGGGGGTGTAGGGATCATATTATTATGATGAACTGCCTATTGAAATTAAAGTATGTCATTATCTTTGAACTTCATGCAGCTGTACCCTGTAGCCCCCTCCCCCACACACACACACAAGGCTCGCTCAAGGATTGGAAACTCTTATCGACAGACACCTCCACAGAGTCATTCATTTTCTGAAACTTGTGTTTTTAATCCGTCCCTAGCCGAGCGTCACCTCACTGCGCCTGCGTGCAATCCTCTTTGAGATGGGAGCTAGCTGATTACTGAACAACCACCCCCTCCAAACACTTTGACGCTTTGTTTGCGGTAACGCTTTGGAAAAATCCCTTCTCGAATTTGATATGCAAATCTGATTTGCACAGCACTGTGAGAATCAAGAGTTAAAAAACCATTAACTGATTCATGTTGTTTTGTCATTCATTCTTTTTCTTTGGTGTAATGTAGGTGTGGGTGGAGGGGGGGGTTGTTTTCAATGATTATGATTAGCATGAATGTAAATAAATATTTATTTTACCAGGAACAAAAAAAATAGAAGACACATACTGTACTGTACAGTATATACTGGTACTGTATAGAAGACACATACTGTATGCACTGTAATACATGTAGAATAAATGCATACTTTTTATTTTTTCGGGTTTATTATACAGTATATATAAAAAAGTATTTTAAACTGTACGGTCGGAAAACATCAGCATACTGTTTCAGGTATTCTATCCTAATCAATAAAAATGGCCACTAAACTGTAGACTCCGGTACGTGGTTTTTAAAATCCGATTCAGCAATGTGCAGGCATTGTTACACAAAGCGATATTATCCATCGAAATCCCTCCATTTGCCGTTTTCTTTTCTGAGGAAAAACAAAAAAGAAAATTTTTACTGTAATGGTCAGTCCCCTAAAGAAGTTCCCAGTCAGTCCCACCAATAATTTTCTCGGGGGGCGTCTCCTGTTCACATGCGCATGCGCCTACCGTCGATGTGATGACACACATATGCATTTCAAGAAGGTTCCAATGCGCATGCGCCTAGCGTTCCACCAATTGTTCAGTATCTGCAGTACTGTAGAAGCCGCTCAGCCAATGATATTGCTTACAGGAGAATCGCTTGACTTTTGAATCACACCGATATTGATATTTTCAAAATAAAAAAAAACAGAAAAAAATACGGCAACATTACTCACCATAGAATTTCCCATTCAGCTGGCGCCGACGTCGGGCCACTGCCAGTCCTGTATCCTTGATCATACACGTTGACAGTTGGCAGCAGGACTACTACACCTGTAGTCAGCTGATGAGGCTGAAAATCGCTTAGTTACATGCAAGCTTGCTCAAAACTGCACGTGAAATCCGACTCAGGCTGCAGGTATCCGTGCGTGGACAGACAGCAAGGGTTGTCACTGACGGTGGGACCGTTATTGGAAGCTGGTGCTGGTGCTGGCGCATTGCTTACCAGCGACTGTCATTTCTTAGTTGGTTTTCCACGACCTTTCACTTTTTGCCATCTGCATGATCATAGATACAGGAAAAACCCGGTGATACACACCAATACCCTCCAATAAATTCGGGATCAATACAATAAAAACATGGATCGCTACATAACTTTTTCCTTATTGCACGCTTCCACACATAAGGAGCTGGCGAAAATATGTAAACGTCATAGTTTAAGATAAAATACTGATAAATTTGAACAACTGTTGCCATCTTATCATCTGTTGCATTAATCGCGGCCCATATTAAATACGCGTACGTTCTGTCGGGTTTTTGGAACACGGGCTGCATTTGTGAACTCATGGCGGGACTCTCTGGACAATAACCAGAAACTGGTGCTTGTCTTTCTTTAATATGAAAAGCCTAAATTGATACATTATTGTAACCTCTTCCTTCAGTCCCAAGGCCAATTTACAATAGCCCACTGTGGTATCTTTTTTAAACGAAACACCTGCAAGTCGACACATTACTGAAGCGCATGCGTATTACAATTCATGAATATCTGCCATCTGGCATACACGCGAAGAATTGCAACCTATTAAATCCGAACCATTATCAATAAACGCATCAACCGCGCATCAACCACGCATGAACCGTGGCTGAGAACGCAACATGAATGCGGCATGCACCCGGTGAAGTGCGTAGCATTCGGAAAAAAATCCCGGAAAATGCGGTGATGTTTTAGAATAAAAGGGGCCGCGGCTGTAGATAACGAGAATAGAGGAGCACAGGATCAATACACAAAATCGCACATATACACACACAATGTGTTTGGATACAGATAGGTCAAACTGAATAGTGGGTGAAACAGCACCAGTCTATGACAAATTTAGTATAGATAATAATACTCACATGGCCATGTATGAGTACACAAATAGGAAATGGTATTTTTGCAGTTCACTGTTCCCAAAGTCTTTTTTGGATCTTTGATGTTGTGCTAGGTGTTCTCTGACGTCAGTCGCCCCTCACGGGAGTTCTCACAGACTGCCAAGCACCACGATGAGACAGAAGTTAAAAAGCAGAATTTTTAGTACAACAAATAAAGTTAAATGAACTCTCTCCTTCGGCAACGGTACTTCTTTTGTTCACTGCTGGACCGCCTTGCTCCCGCTACCACGTCCAGTAACTTGCAGGCATTCAGCTGTAACACAGCTTTGCCGATGAGGTACGGTGGCCGTCAGGGTCCAAAAACTTCCAATGGTGCACACAGAACGGAGCAACGCGTTTTGCTGATGTTTCAGCTTCCTTAGTCTCTATAGTTCTGTGTGCCTGTCCTCTGAGGTTTCCTTGTTAATGATAGCCAAGTCCTGTTTGGGTTTTAAATTATTCTGTGCACATTTTTTAATCGCAGCAACATTTCTCCCAAAGCAAGGTGACAAAGCAACCTCCACAGTGTTTGCTGCTCACCTCAATGCTTCGTATTTACAATGCATATAGTGTTATTATAACTTATACATTCACATACTGACTATTATAACAGATTATATTAGGCAATAATAAAACAATGAGAGCTGACACGTGAACATTATATACAATCCAGTGAAAATAGAGTTAACAAAACAGATAAGCAGATGATTACGCTACTATAATCTTGTTGAATGTGTGATATATCTACAACCGCAATTTGCTTGTTTCTGAGTTTAATAACAGGGTGATAAAGGGTAATAGGTTCAGCATTCTTGTAAAGCTGGACGCTCAGTTGAGCCCTTGAAAGGGAAACTTCTGCTATCCAAACTCATCGCAATCGGTTTCCGTAAGGATCCGTGAACCACGTTGCCCTCGGCGCGCTCCCCACTTACCCCAACCAGCGACCGGGTGCCCCGCACCCTCTGCCTCCTGCAGCACGTCATGTGCGCCAGCCACTACCAGCCATAGTTCTACAGACGCACGCATCCCGCACAGAGGAAAATACTGACTCTTCTGGTCCCGCCTGCAGGTTTTAGCCATGCAGTGATGTCACTGGCACGCAGTGCGCACACGCGGTGTGTGTTCAATGCACGCAAGAACAGCATCACCTTTCCTCATCAGGGATTCTCCCCACACCTGTCTCCTGCATCTGAAAAGCCTACCACAGTCAACCTTACTGACGTGTCTCCTCACAGCCTGCAGTTCTCATTGGTCATTGCTCCCTATATATTCTCAGCCTGCCCTCTGGCAAATTGGCTGAGCATGAACCTTTGTTGTTTCGAAGTGTTCACTGCTACATTGCCTCCACAGTCTTGTCTTGCTCCTTTGTTCCTAGCTCTCTGTTCTTGACTTCAGCTATTTCTCTGGACTCCACTCTTCTATACTCCTGACCCCGGCTACAATGATGATCTGTATCTCTCCAATCCCGAACTCGGCAAAGTTCCACGACGATCCGCACCTCTCCGATCCTGACCTCGGCTACAGTACCTGCAATGATCTGCACCTCTCCCCGAACTCGGCATGTTTCTTTGACTATCCTTACTTCTCCAAACCCGACCCGGCTACCTCGTCCGAATCCCTTCAGCCAGATTTTCCTGAACCCATGCAACTATGTGGTAATAAATTATATTCCTCTGAGAAACAACGTTGACACAATGCTGGCCTCTGCTTGTACTGTGGCAATTCCGGACATCAGGTCCGCACAAGACGGGAAACGCCAACTCCCAAATAGGTCCAGGGGAATCACATTGAGAACACTCTCCACCTCCCCTATCACACAGAAAACCATTGCCAACCGGGATCTTAATCCCTGTTTCGCTTACCGGCAAGAACTTTCATACCACCGCCCTAGCATTTGTGGATTCTGGCTCGGAAGGCAACTTTATTGACCAAAGCTTTGCTGAAAGTAACAACATCCCTCTCGTCTGCAAGAGGTACCCTGTAGGCTTAAAAGCTATTAATGGTCGACCACTGCAACCAGCCTTCATATCCTTACTAATTCTCTTCCACTTACGTAGAGGTGAGGACCATACGGAGGAGATCCATCTGGATGTCATTCACACTCCATCCATCGAAGTGATCCTTGGCCTTCCATATATGTAACATCCCAATCCCCGAATAGATTAGACCGATAAGGAACCTGTCCCGTGGATTGCTTCTTGTTCAGAAAACTGTGCTGTGCCCATCAAAAGGATATGCAGACTGGCTGCTCCTGAAGAAGAAAATTGGTCCCTGTCCGAGGTATACGTCGAATTCCGTGATGTTTTTGACAAGGCATGGTCAGAGATACTGCCGCCACATCATCCTTTCAACTGTCCCATTGACCTTTTACCCGGTTCAGTCCCCCCTAGGGGAAGCTCTTATCCTCTCTCTCTTCCAGAGACTAAAGCCATGGGACTACATTCAAGAGAATCTTCATAAGGGGTTTATCCAGAAACCTTCGTCTTCATCTGGGTTCTTTTTTGTAAAAAAATAAAAAAAGAACGGATCTCCTCTTCCCTGCATCGATTATAGAAGTCCTAACAAAATCATTTTCAAAATAGAGAGAGGTTTATGTTGGAAACCTATTTCTAGCAAGAAGCACATTAGTGGTGCACACCTAGGCTATTAAAACTTAACATTTATTTATGTCATAATTAATATAATGATGCACATGCATAATACATTTTCATCAAAATATATTGTGTGTATTGTATCCTTTAAAAACTCACTATAACAGGAGGGTGCGATGGATACACTCTGTGTTATGAATACATACCCATCTAGGGTTAAATTGGTCATGTGATATTTTATATACAGTGTATAACAATCCCAAGACGATGGGAAAAATGTATTAAGCTGCAAACTGATGTGGGTGGGCTGATATAGGATAACTCACAAAAAGAGTTGGAACTATTTCTAATGCAGCAATAGAGTGATTGTTATTAATCAATGGCATAGCATGTTAAATTGTTTACCAGGATTAGGTGATATGCAGTTGGTAAGTAGAGGATAAGTCAGCAACACAGCATACCTAAGTACTCACCATAGATTGCACTAATATGTGAATACACAAAAGTTATCACTTCACTATTAAAGTATACTGTTAAATTAAATTCCCAACCAATCGGAATAAAAGAATTACCAATGCTAGTGGATGGAATAAACAGTGCCCTCCAATAAGTGTATTACACAAAGCAATAGGTGGTGAGAGGTAAGTGGATTGATTCTGTGCTGCTGACCCACTATTACACCAGCTGTTGGTAAAATTTCACCATGCAATCGAAGGTAAAAAACTCTCCAAAGTTAACCACTCAAATAGGCGAAATCAGATACACATACAACTAACTAATTACATATACTAGTGAGCGATATATTTCATATTGGCGTTGTCCTAACAAAATCACCATTAAGAATCGCTACCCATTACCTTTGATTACAGAACTCTTCTACCGCATTCAAGGGGCTACCATCTTCACCAAGTTGGACTTGCGTGGTGCCTACAATTTGGTGAGAATTCGCCAGGGTGATGAATGGAAAACGGCCTTCAACACACGAGACGGCCATTATGAGTACCTCGTCATGCCCTTTGGCCTCTGTAATGCCCCTGCCGTCTTTCAAGACATTGTTAACGAAATCTTTAGATATCTCCTCAACCAGTTTATTGTTGTCTACTTGAATGACATAATTATCTTTTCCAAGTCCGTTCAAGAACACATCGGCCATGTCAAACATGAAGTACTACGCCTTTGTCAAAATCATTTGTTCGCCAAAATGGCAGTTCCATCAAACCTCCACAGCGTTTCTAGGATATATCATCTCTGACACCGGCCTCACCATGGATCCAGATAAGGTGAAGGCAGTCCTGGATTGGCCTCGTCCTACTTATTACTGCTGTACATAATTGTGGTTGTAGATAATCAGACATTCAACAAGATTATAGTAGAGTAATCGTCTGTTTATCTGTTTTGTTAACTCTATTTTCACTGGATTGTATGTAACGTTCACGTGCCAGCTATCTCATTGTTTTATTATTGCCTAATATCATCTGCTATATTGGTCAGGATGTGAATGTATAAGTTATAATAACACTATATGCATTGTAAATACAAAGCATTGAGGTGAGCAGCAAACTCTTGGATCTGTGAGAACAACCGTGAGGGGCGACTGACGTCAGAGTACACCGTATTTCCAAGAATCCGGGATAGATCCTCCTGGGTTGAGCAGCAGGAATATTATTCCCATAAAGTAGTTCCAATTTTTTGGTATGCTTAAGGGATCTATGTAAGGTAGTATTCGTGATAAAAAAAGAGGTTATTTGATACATCAGAGATAGCGCCCTAGTTAATTTTTACCAATTACATAGCAGTAAAATCTGCTATAGAAATCAAATGATGCTTTAAAACTGATTCAAAATGGCATTAAGCATTGAATAATAATTTAAAAAAAACATTCACTATTATCTAATACTACATGTAGCATAGCTTCCCTCCGCAACTACTTCCCGTGGGCCCTAACAGTATAAGTCCTGCTAGTTACAGGCCCTGGAGGTGTTAGACTATCTCATGAGGACCTAGTGGGCTATTGTAGCCCTGGATATAATTACTGTTTCCAGGGTCGGGCCTAGCAACAGCCTGAGAGTGTAAGCCTTGTGGAGGATACTGGTTGGGTCACATGTAAATGTATGATGCCTATCAGTATCAGACCTGCCCTGTTATGGGGCAGGGTTACAAGCCCAACCCCAGGGTATAAATACTGGCACTATCCCAGAAATCAGTGTGTCTCTTCTCTGTATCCCATAAGGGGATAGAGGAGGAGCACCAGAAGGAAACTTAGATGGGCCTCAAGCCTTAAGGTGACCTTCCAGGGAATGTGGACTGCTTTACATTCTGGAACATGCAATAAACATCCATTGAACCATCCAAGTGTGTGATTCACTGCCTTCGGATGAGAAGTGTCATTATGGTCCATCCTACAGACACAGGATGCTCGCTGACTGGAGGCACTGCCAACTATGAAAAAGGTACCTGAAAGCTTGT
This sequence comes from Ascaphus truei, assembly GCF_040206685.1. Classification (NCBI taxonomy): domain Eukaryota; kingdom Metazoa; phylum Chordata; class Amphibia; order Anura; family Ascaphidae; genus Ascaphus; species Ascaphus truei. Next base: position 247,705,268 of record NC_134484.1, on the reverse strand, counting down.
CCTGATTTTCCCCACACCATTGTGTCTTTTTCTTTTCTTTTTTTCTTTCTTCCCTAGTGGGTCAATTCTGGATTTGAAGATCAATAGTCCATCAATAGTCCATCCATATTTTTTCACCTGATGTAATTAATTCATATTTTTCACATATATCATTGCTTCATTAGACACTCACGTTTACACTGTATTTGTTTGTTTTTGCTTTAGAAGGTCGCAAATTTTTTAACATTCCGTTATCTCAATTTAACGTATCCATATAAAAAACGCATATCCTCAAAACTGCTTCACACAATGATGTCCTGGCATTTTCCTTAAAAATAATGGATAGTTAAATTGTAATGGCCCCTTAGGCTTACTCATATGTAAATTATATGGTAATGAGCAATTTACCTAACAGCGGAGACCCTCAGACCTCTGTTAATGTTAGCACATGATAATAAGGCTACGATATTTAGCACCTTCCCAAAGCTGCCCTGACTTACATCCAGACCCTCATTATCAGTGAGTTATTTCTTGGAATAGTCCAAAAGCAATGTAATTAGAACTTAACCCTTTCAGTACAAAAAGTTACATGTGTCAAACAAATTATATATATATATATATATATATTGGATCATATAAATGACTGAAGCATAAAAAACTATATTATGTTTTTTTGTGATTAAAGTGATATGTTTATGTGAACTACAGTAATATGGTATATATTATAATAATGATTGTATTTAGTATGGCTGTACAATAATGTATGTCCATACATACTTCAACAATATTAATTAATATTTATTAGCATTAATATCCTTAGCATTATAAATCAAATATCCAATTGTTTACTGTATTTCATGGTTTAATACATAGGTACTGTAGTAGTGAATAACATTCACAATTTTTTAAGCTGTTGAAGATTTTCTTGGTTATTATAATGTAGAACAGGGTTTCCCAAACTTTTTTTTCCGTGACCCGGTTATTTTTGAACTTCTCCTTCGTGACCCACTAAAAAATGTATCGCCTATACTGGCCTATAGGGCCTGCACAGACACACACACAGCCACTGATACACACAGACACACACACAGCCACTGATACACACACACACACAGCCACTGACACACGCAGCCACTGACACACACACTGATACACACACACAGCCACTGATACACACACACACGAAGCCACTGACACACACGCAGCCACACAGAGACACTGCTATACACACACTGATACACACACAGAGACACTGCTACACACACACACACACAAACACTGATACACACACACAGACACTGATACTGATACACACACACACACTGATACACACAGACACTGATACACAGACACTGATACACACACACACACACACACTGATACTGATACACACACACACAAACACACACACTGATATACACACACACACACACACACACACACACGGACACTGATACAGATACACACACACACACACACAGCCCCTGAGTCACACACACTCTAATACACACACACAGACACTGATACAGATACACACATACACAGCCCCTGATACACACACACACACACACACACACACACACACTCGCTCTCCCCTATACGCACACAGACACAAACAGTGAATTACAGACAATGATGGATGTGAGTGACTGGAGGGGGGCCAGGGACTGGGTGTGTGGGAGGAGGGGGGGACTGGGTGGGTGGGAGGGGGGGACTGGGTGGGGACTGGGTGGGAGGGGGGGACTGGGACTGGAACTGGGTGGGTATGGGGGGGACTGGAACTGGGTGGGTGGGAGGGGGGGCTGGAACTAGGTGGGTGGGAGGGGGGACTAGGTGGGAGGGGGGACTGGGTGGGAGGGGGGACTGGGACTGGGTGGGTGGGAGGGGGGGACTGGGTGGGTGGGAGGGGGTGGGACTGGTTGGGTGGGAGGGGGAGGGGAGCCAGGGACTGGGTGGGTGAGACAAGGGGGGGACTTGGGGGAGGGGGGACTGGGACTGGGTGGGAGGGGGACTGGGATGGTGGGTGGGTGGGAGGGGGGACTGGGACTGGGTGGGTGGGTTGGATTGGGTGGGTGGGGGGTGGGTGGGAGGGGGGACTGGGTGGGTGGGGGGTGGGTAGGAGGGGGGACTGGGTGGGTGGGAGGGGGGACTGGGACACTTGGGTGGGAGGCAGTGACTGGGTGGATGTGTGGGAGACGGTGGGTGGGTGACAGTGACTGGGTGGGTGACAGTGACTGGGTGGGTGACAGTGACTGGGTGGGTGGGTGACAGTGACTGAGTGACAGTGGGTGGGTGACAGTGACTTTGACAGTGACTGGGTGGGTGACAGTGACTGGGTGGGGTGACTTACCTTGCCGCCGGACGCTTTCCCCTGCTGCCCCCGATATCCCCTGCTGCCCCCGATATCCCCTGCTGCCCGGGACGGGAGGTGGGCTTGGGGGCACGGGAGGTGAGCTCGGGAGGGCATGCCACGGGAGGTGAGCTCGGGAGGGGGTGCCACGGGAGGTGAGCTCGGGAGGGGGTGCCACGGGAGGTGAGCTCGGGAGGGGGTGGCACGGGAGGTGAGCTCGGGAGGAGGTGAGCTCGGGAGGGGGTGGCACGGGAGGTGGGCTCAGGAGGGGGTGCCACGGGAGGGGAGCTCGGGAGGGGGTGGCACGGGAGGTGAGCTCGGGAGGGGGTGCCACGGGAGGTGAGCTCGGGAGGGGGTGGCACGGGAGGTGAGCTCGGGAGGAGGTGAGCTCGGGAGGGGGTGGCACGGGAGGTGGGCTCAGGAGGGGGTGCCACGGGAGGTGAGCTCGGGAGGGGGTGCCAAGGGAGGTGAGCTCGGGAGGGGGTGGCACGGGAGGTGAGCTCGGGAGGAGGTGAGCTCTGGAGGGGGTGGCACGGGAGGTGGGCTCGGGAGGGGGTGCCACGGGAGGTGAGCTCGGGAGGGGGTGGCACGGGAGGTGAGCTCGGCAGGGGGTTGCATGGGAGGTGGGCTCGGGAGGGGGTGCCACGGGAGGTGAGCTCAGGAGGTGGTGGCACGGGAGGTGGGCTCGGGAGGGGGTGCCACGGGAGGTGAGCTCTGGAAGTGGGTTCGCCGGGAAAGCGGGCCGCAGAGGAGCTGGTACTTCCTCCTCCGTCCCACGCTGCCATTTTTTTTAACTTGAGCGGGGGGAGACACCGCGCGGCCAGCCTCGCTGCGACCCGGCAATTTTGGTGCCGTGGCCCGGTGCCGGGTCGCGACCCACCATTTGGGAAACGCTGATTTAGAAGGTTTAAGGCCACCACATTTCCTCCTTTATCAGATTGTTTAAAAATCATTATATGCATATTTTGCCATTTACATTTTTGTTGTTGTCTCTTATAGAGTTAAATTGTAATTGTGAGCAGCTTGTTCTTGTTTTACGTACCTAATTACTGACTTTGTCAAAAACCTCCACACATGGGCTATGATTACACAATGGAAAAAAAAGTTGACTGTTTTAACAAATGGAGTTACATGTTTTGTAAAAAAAGTTTCCTTAGCTAATCTCGCCCTCTTACAGCAAAGACTTTTAAGGCCATATAATCTTTAATGATTTACTGATAAAGATCCTTTATCAAAAAATATCATCTTTCAAAGTAGGAAACTTATTCAGACCTGTACTGTAGTTGGACAAGAAGACAAGCGTTTTCTTTCAGTAAGTCTATATGGGACTTACTGTATGGAAGATCTGGTCTTAAAGATTAACAACTGCTATAGTAATTACTGTGTGTCTCTCGTCCTTTCTCGAAGCTCCTCTTACATTCTTATTCTGTATCAGTTTATTTGTTCCCTTTCTCGTCTTTTTAAGTTTTGTGTGCAATATGTGCTTCTCCGTATTACTTATTATACTTTCTTGGACTCTGTGAATTTGATAAATCTCCATGTTCCTTGGATTAGAAAAGAAGAATGCTGTTATCTATCCATGGTTCATATGCATCAGTTGATGTTAATCAGGATCAAATTACTGCAGGTGCCACAATAAAGTTATATCAAAAAGTGACTTGCCTGCCTTCCTACAACAAACTAGTGCAGCAGAAATTATTTTTTTTATCCCTGAAGTAGTTTGATGCATGAAAGATGGGAGGGGTTTAAAATCTTTCAGACCATTCCTATTTTACTAAAGTGGATTTTCACAATGGTGTCCACTATTTTTCAAATTATAGCAATATATCAGCAAGAGGGGAGTAGATTATGACACATTTCCTATTCTAGTTGCCTATACTATTGCTTCTACTACTTGCCATCTCCAATTCTTTGTGCATAGATATTAGCTATATAAAATTATAGGCTAAAGCTGTTAAATTCCAGGCATTATTGAAATTCCTGCTCTCTGATTAGTTAAAATTCCGGGCATTATCCATTCAGTAATGGTCCAGAATTTTACCACCCTGCCAATCAGCTTTCAGTTCACACATAGGGGCCTATTCAGTAGCATTCATAAGCCACTTATCAAGCACTTATCACCCAAAATGCCTACTGCTATTCAGTAAGCGGTGATAAGTGGGTGATAAAAGACTGAATCGCTCAAAAAAAAATTTGGTCATAATAAAAATCACAGAGGCAGCGGTGATAAGCCACTTATCACCACTTTTCGGCATGTTCATAAACTCGTGCAATTCTAGTAGCAGTGATTAGGCTATGAACGCCTATCACCGCTCTAGAATGGGTATTTTATCACAAAATCCTCACGCCAGAAAAAGTTGGTGTAAAGGTGTTGGAAACCTGCAGAGAAGCGGCGAGATGGGACTTAGAAAAAAAATGCATTTTTCCTGCATAGGATTGATGCCGGGAATCTCTGGAGCTGATATCTATTAATATTAGCACCAGAGACCCCTGGCATGAATCCTGTGCTATAAAAATGCATTTACAGTAAACTTCATTACCATAGCAGATAGCCTCAGGGATCCCCTACTTCCCGAGATACAGACCCCGTTATGGGGTGCCGGTATCTCCTATGCATTTAAATGTCCGCGTCACGTGACCATGGGAATAAAATGTATAGGAGATACCGGCACCCCATAACGGGGCCTGTATCTCGGGAAGTAGGGGGTCCCTGAAGCTGAAACCAATGCGGTTATGCTCAGGAGACCCCCTGCTCATCTAAACTATTAACAAAATTTAAATTTATACACATACATTTCGCGAGATATTTGCACAGGGAGAGACGGCTCTCTCAGAGCAGCTCTCTCTGCAGCAGATACAACTCGTCGGGTAAGGCCTTTTCAGAGGGTCGTTCATCAGATCACCGGTTTATCACCCGTTTTGTGAAATTTGCTATGACAGGTAATGAAGGCTTTCTGAATACCGTGATAGCAACACCCAAAAAAACATAATTTTAAATGCCCTTGTGATAATTTTTATCAACCCTCTCTGAATGAGGCCCAGAGTGCGAGCAGCTTCCAGACAGGAAACACCAGCTCAAGGTGATTGGACAGGAGGCACCAGCATGGCACTGACTTATCCCCCACCCAGCCTGCAGAGAGCTCCACACAGGAGAGTGAGGAAAAGGGGGGGCAACAGAATCTGTTTTGTTGATGTATGTGTGTGTGTGTGTGTGTGTGTAGTGTGTTTGTTTTGTGGGTGTAGAGGGTGGAGGAGGGCTGCAGAGTGTTTTGTTGGAGCTTGAGTATGCAATGTGTCGGTTTACAGGGGGCTGCTGGTGTGTGTTTTGTGGTTGCAGAGGGAGCAGCAGTCTGTTTTGTTGGTGTGTGTTTGCAGTGTGTTTTGTGGGTGTATAGGGGGGCTGCAGTGTGTGTGTCTTCATTGGGTGAAGAGAGTGTAAGAGAGCTGTACAGTGGGTTTTGTGGGTGTGCAGGGGGGACTGCAGAATGTTTGTGCATAGAGGGGGGTGATGCAGAGTGTGTGTATATAGAGGGGAGCCGTGTGTATGTACAATTTCATTTTAATCAACACGTTGGCCAGTAATGCCCTGTTCAGGGATTATTAGTTTATTATAGGCTAAAGTGTTCCAAATTTCAGGCATTATTGAAATTCATGCTCTCTGATTGGTAAAAATTCCGGGCATTATTGTAAGGATTTTGCTCGATCCGTGCCGGGTTTTAATGCAGTTTGGGATTTCCAAGTTACCTAACCTTTCTGCTCACTTTGGCCATTTTGGGTACTGGCAGCCTGCTATATAAGGCTGAAGTTCCAACTGGGAGTCACTAAACCAGGTTCTACGTTTGTAGTTCCTGTTGTCTACGCTGTCACGCCTTACCCTTTTGTCTATTTGGATTCCCCTGTTGCTGACCCCAGACCGTGAGCGCAACCTCACTGCTTTCTGCCTGCCTGACCTTTTGCCTGTTAAGTGTACTTTGCACCACTGTCACCAGCCCTGGCCACTGCCTGTCTACTGCTCTTTGCACCACTGCCACCAGCACTGACCTCTGCCTGCTTACCGACAACGGATACTCTAACAGGACTCTGTCCCTGGGCTCTGATCGGTTAATATACATCCATAGCTCAGGCCTGTGGGTCCACTTCCTGATTGGAGATGAGCACCACCACATTTTGCTTAGCCAAACAAAGACCCCACTGAGGTAGTGTGAGCCGTATCTCTCCAAGGGTAACAACTCGGAGATCATGAGACATGCCTCGCCAACCAAAACCAGCACGTCACTTACTTCTAGCCGATTTCAGGCCATTATCATCCGACGGGATACACTCCAGGTCAGCTATTGCTGACAGACTCTTCGGCGCCAGCTCAGTCATCCCCTATGCCCAGAGACCCACAGATCCCGGGGTCAGGAGCATAGAAGAGCGGAGTCGGATGGAAGTTGGGGTCAGGAACTTAGAGCTAGGAACAATGGTATAAGACAGGACTTCGGAGGCAAGGAAGAATTGAATACTACACAACATAGTTTTATGCTAAGCCAAAGTGCCAGTGGCACAGCTGAACATATAAGAGAGAGAGGAACCAATGGGTAGCAGCAGAGATACCAGGAGATGTTTTGCAAGGAGCGGATGAACTGGACGCAAACCGGGGTAAGGCGGGAGTGCGCCGAGGGCAGCGTGACTCCCAGATCCTTACAAGTTCAAACTCCAGCCCTCCATGTTCTGCACCCATCTATCCAGGGTAGCCTACGTCATTTTACTAATGACAGACAAGGATTTAGCCTGTGCCTCCCCTCTCTGGGAAAAGGAATCCCCACTGGTGAACAACGCCGTTGCCTTTCTTCAAGCATTCAAAAGAGTTTTTGACGTTCTTGGTCACGGGTCTTCTGCTTCTTCTTCGCTCCTTCGAATCCGGCAAGGAACCCGTACTGTGGGCTAGTATGCCATTGAATTCCAAACCCTTTCTGCGGAGACGGGCTGCAACAATTAATCTCTGCTGGCAGCATTTTGGCAGGGGCTTGATGAGGGTTTAAAGGACTAACTAACTTGCCGGACACTCCAAGGATCTGGAGGAATTAATTGTTCTCTGTATCAGAATTGATCTCCGGATGCCAGAACGATAGACCGAGGGAGACCAGTCCTCAAAACCCCAATAATCCAGTTTGTCCCCACTTTCAGACCCCTCTTTCTACACCTCTCTCTGAGGAGGAACTGATGCAATTAGGTGATACCAAATAACCTGAGCAGGAGAGTACTAGGAGATGTGTCAGGGGGCTGTGTCTGTACTGTGGGCTCAAAGATCATCTTGCCCGAAATTGTCCTAAATCGGGAAACTCCAGTGCCCAGTGAAGATAGAGGAATATTCTCTGGCCATTTCTTCTATTCCTTCTCCATCACAACCTTCACGGATTCTCCTGCCAGTTTCACTCTCGTAGGGACCAGCTTCCATTTTCACTCAGGCTTTTGTGGATTCAGGAGCTGCAGGGAATTTCATTGACAATGCATTTGCTGAACTCCACTCCCTGCCTTTCCGCACTAGGGAGATTACATTAGCAGTAGTGGCCATTGATGGAAGACCTTTGATACTTGGACCATCACCCTCAAGACTAATCCTTTGCTGGTTACGGTTGGGGCACTTCACAAATGGTCTATGTTATTTGCTCTCCCTTGACTCTAGCGGTCCTATGACTTCCCTGGCTGCGGCACCACAATCCTAAGATCGATTGGGTGACCAATCATGTGACAGCCTGGGGACAACATTGCCATGGGTCCTGTCTTCCGGTGTCTCGCACCATTTCCGAGATTTAGCTACCTACTGAGACTTTCTCGACATGCTTTCCAGTTTCTTACCTGGAGTTTGTCGATGTATTCAACAAAATCAGGCAGTGGAGTTACCACCACACTGACCTTAAGATTGTGGAATTGATCTGCTCGCAGGGGCCATCCCTCCTCGAGGCCGCACCTACCCCTTTTTGGAACCAGAAACAAAGGCTTTGCAAAAAAACATTTTGGAGAACGTTCCGCATGAGTTTATTTGCAAATCAAGTTCTCCCACCGGTGCAAGTCTTTTCTTTGTTTCCAAAAAATAAGTTTATCTGAGGCCATGTATCGACTACAGAGGCCTAAATAAAATCACCATAAAAAATCGGTATCCTCTACCCCTCATTCCTGAACTGTTTGACCGCTTACGCAAGGCTACAATCTTCATCAATCTGGATCTTCGAGGAGCTTACAATTTAATTTGGATCAGAGAGGGTGATGAGTGGAAGACAGCCTTTAATATCAGTGATGGCCACTACAAATAACTGGTCATACCATTCGGCTTATGAAACGCACAGGCTGTATTTCAAAATGTCATCAATGAGATTTCCCGGGATCTACTTCACCAATTTCTCGTAGTGTATCTGGAAGATATCCTTATTTTGCCAGTTCTTTGTCCGAACATCGGGCACAGTTTAGACTGGTCCTCCAAAGACTTCGGGACCACTCCCTCTTTTATCTATTCAGTAACTGGCCAGAATGTTTTGCACCATGCCAAATTTTCCTGTCAATCAGCTTTGAGTTCTCATACACACAGAGTGCGAGCATCTGTCAGACAGGGGAGGTGATTGGACAGTAGGCACCAGCAAGGCACTGATTCCTTCCTTATTCTGCCTGCATAGAGCAGAACACTGAGAAGACAAGTGTCTGTGTTTTGTTGGTGTAGAGGGGGGCTGCAGAGTGTGTCTGTGTGTGTATATGTCTGCAGTGTGTGTTGGTGGGTGTAGAGGGGGGCTGCAGTGTATGTGTGTGTGTATAGAATTGTGACTGCTGTGTGTGTGCATGTATAGAGTAGTGTATTTATAATTTCATTTTAATAAACAAATACAGTAAAAGCAGAAAAGGGCATTACTGGCCAATAATGCCCTGGCTCAGTTAAAAGCCCCTCGGCTTCATCTCATGTCTTCAACTCTGCCATCCAGCTCATTATTGGCCAGCAACGCTGTGTTCTTTGAGTATTATTACTTAACTATCACTTGTGAGCACATTCACATGTCTCAGACAGTTCTGCAGCTTTTCACCATTATCTCTTAGCATGCAATGCTTCCACTGCAGCCAGGAATTATGGGTAATTACATGCAAATGAGCACACAATGTCACCTTTTTCTTCATGTCTTTTTTAACATGACCCCTATATGCATAGACCTGCTGTCTTTTCAGCACAGCCTGGGTTAAATAAGTGTATAGCCAGTAAAACCTACTCACACACAGATGTTTAAACCTTTTAACCACACATTGCTATAAGTTATGTTGCATTAAAAAGTGACAAAACCCCTCTCCCGTACAGTGTACAATGAATACAAAATATCACTTGTGAGAACATTAACATTTCTCAGAGAGGTCTGCAACCCTTTATTTCACAATTGTCACTTAGCAGTGCTTCCACTGCACCAGGGATTCTGGGAAATAGCATGCAAATGAAAATACAGTGTGCAGTTTGTAGAATCCTCCTTTTGACCATCAGTCTCAGAAATAATAAGATAGTTCTGGCAGAGCTCACAGGAAAAAATGGCTTTGGATTTGAGTTTTTATACTGTAACATACAAAATGTAGATACAGGCATTTATTTTTATTCAACAAGGTTTATAATACTAAAAGTTATTCCATTGCATTAGTAACTAACATACACATTTTCGAAACCCGTGATAGAATGGATAAGTAATGAAGTCTCCAAACATGGAAGGTATAGGTTGTCAGGCTAATGGTTATTTCATGGGCGATTGATATTACAAGGATTGTTCTATTTGAGTACGCACACTAAAGATCTTTTACTTATCCTATTTCCTGCCTTGATTCATTTTCAAACACAATATTAAGACTTAACAACTATTCAAAATGTCACCTCCTAAAGTGAATTGTGCTGCTCCCACATGTTATGTTACTACTTTATAAAGTGACAGCAGATCAGTGTCTGAAATCTTATTTAAAAACTTTTACATTTCTGCAATAAAATGTACAAATGGTCCCCAGTGACAATGTATAAACTACATAAGTATGAAATTAGCAATACTTTATACACCGTCTCTTGTACTTTTAAATTAGGACAAGAAAAAATGACACACCTTGTGGAGTTATTTAATAAACTATGTGCTGCTTGATGGGCTAAAGTTTTCTGGAAGCAAAAAGAGTCAATGGAACACATTACATTAAAAACAATAGGTATTGTTTTCCTTTGGTAAATTTGGAGCTGTCTGTTTGAATGACAGGCTGCAATGGGAGGGGCTAGTCACACTTGAACTCTGCTCTTAGAAGGGGAAGACCACAAGATCTCCTCCTCTACTTACCTTTACGTGATTACAACCAAATAATGCATTGCTTTTGCTGGCACATAGGTGTATAGAGACATATGGAAGATGGTATGGAGATATGACAGGATAATAGGACATATACAGTGTATATAGAACATATGGTAAGGTGTTTAGTGACATAGTCAGTGGGCTACTTAATAAGCAGGCTGGAAGGTTAGACTTTCCTCAGCCATAAAAATTGCCCCCTCATTTTAAAGAAAGACGTCTAATTATGCATATTGACTTGAAGTATGTTCGCACTCAGTTTATTTGGTTGATGAAGATGTACTGTATCAACTTAATTTACTCTATTTAAACAGTTACACCTACTCCTGTATTGCAACTGTGTGTTTTTACCCGCACTCTATGCCAACTGCTAACTGTAGAATATGAGACGTATCAGGAAGCCACTTGTTTCCGATCTAAAAAAACCATGGGAATTAGGATTTTTGTGGTATTTTGTACTATGAAAACCACAAAGATAATGTCAGAAACAGTACAGGATGACTAATGACTAGCATGAATGCTGGGATCAGCATTTTAATTAATTTGATTTCAGTTTTGATTTAGTAATCTTTGACTAAAGAGTGCTGACAACTACTGAAGACAATCATTAGTTTTTCCCAGCCTTGGGTACAGAAACAATTTGAATTATTATGCTGATTACCTCCTTACATTACTGAGGTAATATGATTCGTAGCTAACTAGCTAACAGTTCGTTTTCTATCCAATCCAAATTGTAAAATAACCCAGGAATTAAAACACATTTATCTTAATTAACACTTAACTACTCTAAATATTGAAATGGAAATGAAACTTGACCTGCTTCTTTAAATATATTGTGCAACTATAGTCTTGCTATATTAATTATCCTTTTTTGGTGATTAGATGAAAGTCATACAAGGATAGGCTACCATTTTATTAAGCTTTATGCATGTTGAGTTGGAAACAGTAGTTTTTGTTGTTCGCAAAACATATGTTGTCGCTCAGTAAGTAACTTACATAGTTCCATATGACAGTAATTAAAAATCTTTGTTTGTGTGAAACAAAGGATTTGATTTGTCAGGTTCTTCATTATTGCTCACCTTATTCCCCTGAAGTCTTAATGCACAGCTGTCATGATCTTTAAGTACCCTGAATTCCCCAACAGTGACCAGATGGTTTCGTGTTCACTGAATCGATGTATAAATACATTTTAAAGTGGAAAAAGAGAAAAGTATTTCTTTATTTAATTCTCCTTTTCTTTACATTAAATGTTACAGTGTTTTTTCAGTCGTTTTAATATGCTTTCCCCTGGCAAAACAATTGATACATTCATGACTTGTATGGTAGCAATGGTATTGCAACAATTAGTGACATAGTCAAATCTGCCAAATGTCTCCGTTTACCCAGACGGTGCCCATTTGCACACATTCTTCAAACAGCAAGAAGAACTGTACACAGTGTAAAAGAATTTCTACAATTATGAAGATTTTTTTTTATTTTTATTTTAAATCCCAACTCATGCTCTTAGAGTAGCTTACAGAACAGTGTCCTACAGGTATAGACACTGTCTAAGAATAGTGAGTTTGTACTGGTATATGTAGAACTTTTTTATGTAAGACATACAAACGACATTCAATATTTAACATTAAGAAAACAATATTGATGTAATGTATTAGGTTATTCCTCAAAGTGTACTTGCTGCAAAATTGGAGCAATGCTTTTG